>NC_133284.1:48698050-48998050 GCF_005239225.2 Populus alba | reverse complement strand
ATCAGGAGACCGTTGAAATAAACAATCAAACGGAGAGCGATGGGCAAAAATAGGAGTAGGCATGCGATTTATAAGATAAACAGAGGTTTCAAAAGCATAATTCCATAATCGAAAAGGTGCTTTACATTGCCCTAAAAGAGTAAGACCTGTTTCCAAAATATCCCTATGATGACGCTCTACTGTTCCATTTTGTTCATCAGTGTGGGGACAAATCAGACGATGATGAATACCAATGATTTGAAAAAATGTGGATAGTTTTCGGTATTCACCACCCCAATCAGTTTGAACAGATTTTGTTTTTAATAAAAATTGACGTTCGACAAGAGTCTGAAATTGATGAAAAACAGAGTAAACATCAGACTTAGCAACGAGAGGATAATACCATACATATTTAGTATAAGCATCAACAAAGATAACAAAATAACGATAGCCATCTGAAGAAAAAAGAGGAGCAGAGCCCCATGTATCACTAAAAATTAATTCAAGTGGAGCAGAAGTTTTGTGACCCGTAAATCCTAAAGACAAACGCGATGATTTTCCTAAAGGACAACTTTGACATTGAAAATTAAGACGTTTGTTGTTACAAATGATCTTATTTTTCGAGATTAACAATTGAAAAATACATGAAGTAGGATAACCTAGTCGACGATGCCATAAATCGACAGAGGCAGAAGTGCAGGGAGACCAATAGGCTTGAGGAACTGACGTGACGGAAGACTTGGTCAGGGCATAGAGACCATCTTTACTCTAACCTGAGAGAAAGACTTCATGGGTGTTGAAATCCTTGATATAAAACACACGAGGGTGAAATTCAAAATAAACATTATTATCAAGACAAAATTTCTGAATAGAGAGCAGAGGTTTCGTGATTGCAGGAACATGAAGAACATTAGATAAGGTGAAAGAACGATGTGGTGTATATATTTTTGTATGACCAAGATGAGATATAGGAAGGCCCTTACCATCAACAACATGTAAATTATCATTACCAAGATACGGTTCTGAAGAAGTTAAGGTGGCAAGATCAGGTGTGACGTGTTGATTGGCATCGGTATTCGAAAACCAATCAACAGAACCGGTTGAGGAGAGATTGCACTGCACCAGGTTGGCAGTAGGTTGTTGGCCATAACCTCGCTGCTGGAATTGAGGGAAATGAGGAGTTGTATGGCCGAAATTCTAACACAGTTGGCAGCGTGGATTCTACCCCCTATTGCGCTGCCAGGAGCCCTGCCTATTATCACCGAAGGAGGAGTTTTGGAAGCTGCGGTGATCAGGTCTGGAGCCAGCAAATCGGTTGCCTCTACTGTTGGACTGGTTGGGACGCCAACCACCGTTGAAGCGGCCCCTGCTGCGGCCAGAATTACCAAAAGTCTGGCGCTGCACAACAAGAACAAAAGATGGAATGTTGGGTGTGGGCAGTAGAGGAGCATGTATGGCAGCAGAAGATTTGTGAAGAAATTCATGTGTGAGGAGATGGCTATGAAGATCTGCATATGATAAAGGTTTAGCCTTGGTAATAAGACTGGTAACTAAGTCCTTAAACTCTCCCCGAATACCACGAAACACATATAAATTGAAATCTTCAAGTGAAACTGGCAGACCAACAGCGATCAATTCATCAAATAAAGCCTTCGCTTTTTGCATAAATTGAGTTACTGATTCATCACCATGTCGAAGATCCTGAAGAGAGTTGTGAAGTTGCATAATACGAGAGTTGGAGGTGGAAGTGAGAGCTCGCTCAAGAGTGCCCCAAGCTGAACAAGAACTTTGATAGCCAACAACAAGATGCAAAACTTTCATAGATAGGGAGGAAAGAAGAGCACTTAGAATGAGTTGGTTGTGTTGTTTTCAGGTTTGAAAAAACGGATTTACCTGAAGAGAGATACCATCATGAGCAAGAACATGTGTTGATGGACATGTGTTGGAGCCATCAATAAAACCAAAAACTCCTTGACCTAGGAGATAAGACAGCATCTACATACACCAATATAAATAATTGGTGTTTGTTAATTTAAGGGAGATGACTTGATGAGTGTAAGAAAGGGAGATAATGCTTGTGGCAGCAGAGGCAGCAGACGTGGGCTACAAGAGGAGGCGTTCACAAGCCATGGTAGAGGAGAATCCAGGCGATGACGCAGCAGAGGAGGCGCTGCAAAATAAGAGGGCTGCACTGCTGGAGAAGAAGAAAGCTGGATTGCTGGTGCTGCAGAATTTAAAGATGTATGTGGCGGCTATTCCATTGAAAAAGGGAGGTTGGGATGCTGGGAGAAAAGTAGGTTTAATTTATTTTAGGGTTTTATGGCTCTGATACTAAGTTGAGAATAATTGAATGTGTTAGGTTGTGCTTTAGCCAACCTTTCTATTTATATAAAGGCAGTAGAACACTGCAGTAACTGTAATGATTACAACATCCTATATTACTTTTCTATTCTGATAGATACATGAGTAACTATAATGATTACAACATCCTATATTAATTTTCTATTCTATAATTCTTTGTTTTTCAATTGACATGAGATTGTTATTTTATCTCGGTTGCGGAGTTGTTATAATATCAATTTAGATTCGATTATAGATAAATTATATTCCACAAATTATCGAAGGATGTAACTTTAATAGTGAATTTATTTTTACTTTCACTTCAATTTATGTAATTTTAAATTTATTTTTTTAATATTTTAGGTAGTGTATTTGAATTAAAACTTTACTACTAACTTTAAAAATTCATGTATATAAATTAATAATTAAAAATTATATATTTATTTAATAGCTCAGGATTGAAAAATATTCTGACTCCACCGTCTTGCCAAAAATCACGGTTCCATATTTGGAACCAAAGTGGTACGTATATGTGATGCAATGATAAGTTCTAGATATGAGCTTCGTTGTCACGAGGATGTAATATTTGGGCTCTTGGAATACTGGTGTCCTGAAACCAATACTCTTGTTTTCCCATGGGGAGAGGCAACCATTACTCTTGAAGATATCGCGAGTCTTGTTGGGCTTCCTGTTCTTCGTGAGCCGGTGACAAAGCCTCTTGCGGGGGATTCGGTGAAAATTGAAGAAGAGACGAGGAAGCAATATCGAAAGGAAATGTGTCGGAGCAAGTTGAAGAAAGCCCGCCATGGGTCTTAGCTCAAGCATTTTATGAACAGTGTGAGTACGATCATATAGGGTTTTTGCACTACGGTTGTCAAGTTTTGTCTTGCCTTCTCTTCCAGAACATACCATTCAAAAGCATGATTTTGCAGTTGCCATCCATTTTGTCTGAAGGGACCAAGATTGCACTAGCTCCTGCTGTGCTCGCCAGTCTTCATAAGAACTTAAGATCGTTGAAAGAACAGGCTGCTGCTGCTGCTTCGGGTTCTATTGCCGTTTCAGGTCCCCTGCAAATGGGCTTTTGAGAGGTTCCCTTCTGGGACCTCAGTGTCCTAATCTACTTAAACATGGTGAGCCGAGGGCTGCTAGATGGAACAAACTGAATTTTAAAATCTGTCTGCCAATAACCAGATCAGTCCTGAAAGTGCCTGACAAATTTAAATGGCTTCCACATGCCGATAATTTGGATAATCGGCACCGTTCATCGCATTACAAAGAAGATGATCTACGATTCACATGAACCAATACTAAGGGTAAGAGCTACAGTACTGACCACTTGGAGAACCTTTTTGGATGGTTTGACTCATATTTTAAAACAATGCTAACTTTGTTAATGACATGCATTGATAGGACGACAATTCATATAGATACTGTTTGCTAGAAATTATAATTTTTTTTTTTTAAATAAATTCATGAGAGGTGAATTATTTTTTGATGTTTGATAATGTTATAATAAATAAGTTGAAAAATATTTTCTAGTGTTTGATTATGTTATGGAAAATAAGTTGGAAAATAACTTATTAATGCTTTATTTTTTTCAAGTTTATTAAAATAATGATGAATAAATTTTAAAAATTTAAAATTTAAATGAGAATAAAATTGAAAAAAATAATAATATAATTTCATAAATTATCTCAAATAAAATAAATGACATTCAAAATAACAGAAATTAAATCTAACAGATAAAAAAAATTAAAAGATGATGAAATTAAAATAATATTAATTATAATTTCATAAATTATTTCAAATAAAATAAGTAACAATAAAAAAAAAATGAAGATCAAATTTAATAGATAAAATATTTTAATTAAAAAAATAATAAGAGAATAACAGACACAAAAATAAGGACCAAAGTTAATATAAAAATCAAATTAAATTAAATTCTAAGAGATAAAATTTTAAAAAAATTCAAAATAAAATATTTAGCAATCAAAAATTTAAAGACCAAATTTAATATAATCAGCAAATAATATGATATTTCTAAATTTTTCATAATTTATGGAAAATATTTTCCACCCAAAATAAAAGGAAAAACACTTTCTTGAAAACCAAACTAAATTTTTCTTTGACTAAAAAATATTTTTTATTAACTAATTTTTTTAATGATAAACAAATACAAAAAAATTTAAAAAAGTACTTTTCATAAAATCAAGAGGGTTTAGTGTTATAAAATGAAAATAAATATTGTTGTAAGAAAACACATATTGCTGGTCTTTCTCTTTGGGTCAATACAGGAAGAAGTAAGCACGAGTGCACAACTTGGAATACAGTCCTGTCAGTGCCATGGCTCCATTGGAAAGAAAATACATATTGCTGCTCTTCCTTTTTATTAAATTAAAAAAAAAACTAAATGTAATGGTGAAAACACTATAGAATAAGACTTAAATGAGCTCGTGTTATTATTATTGTTTTTTTAAAATATTTTTATTTAAAAATATGTTAAAATAATTTTTTTTATTTTAAAAAAATTATTTTTGATATTAATTTATTAAAATGATATGAAAATGCTAAAAAATATTAATTTAAATAGAAAAAATAAAAAAAAATTAATTTTTTTTAATAATATTCTTGAAACGTTAAATAATATAGATTCAAACAGTGATGGAGCTTCGTTGAGTCTGCATCTTCTCTGGTCATTGTTTCTCCCTTTTCTCTTTCTTCTCTGTTGCTTGTATGCTCTGGCTTCTCTTCTTTTCCCGTTGTGCCTTTTTCCCCCTTTCTTAGTGATGTGTTTGGTATATTTCTATGTCCTTTTTAGCTGTCTGGCTGCTTTGGTTGTGCATTAAAAGCACTGTCCAGATCATGTGTTCATGATTGCCTTTTCAGGCTATGGAAGGCTGACTCTTAATTTTGGAATTCTCGCAATGTTTTTCTAGGAATGGCAGTTAGATTAGACAGTTTGCTAACAGTTCTTCTGTATTATGCATTACATTCTTCAGTTTAGTTCGTATGGATTATTATTATAGTTTGTATGATTATTATTAGAGATTGAATAATTAAATAATTTATGATAATTTAGTTTTTAATAAAATATTCAAAATTATGTAATAAATTTTAAAACAATTTTAAATCTATATAATGAGATTCTAAATGTTAAATTAATCCGGATTAACACAAAAAAAATATGAACATAAAAGAGAATAAGGTAGAAATTCTTATTAATCTGTTTATTCTAAAGTGTTCAAATTAACCTAAATATAAAGAGATTATATATAGGTTAAACTAAAAATATCATTCTACCCTTAATAAATAAAACAAAAGTAAATATATTATTTAACATCTCTCATCAGACTCATGATGCGACATCTACAAGTATTAAAAGTTTGCCAATTAGAAAACAAAAATGAGAAATAGAATGTGACTTAGTAAAGAAATCTGCAATTTGCAAGAAAAAATAAACAAAAGGCAAAGTAATGGTGTCATTCTTGAGATAATACAAGTAAGATGACAATCAATCTCAATGTACTTAGTTCGCTTATGAAAAATCGAATTGTGAGCAATCTAAATAGAACTCTGGTTGTCACAATACATAGGAGTAGAATGAGAAAGGGAAACTTTCATATTAATAAGTAACCAACGTAAACCAAACAATCTTCTTGGTAGTAAATGTCGTAGCACGATATTCCACTTCGGTTGAAATTAAGAAACAATAGATTGTTTCTTGCTCTTTCAAGAAATAAGAGAATCACTTAGAAAGATACAGAAACCTGTAGCAAACTTGCGATCTGTGATATCACTACCATAATCAATATTGGAGTATACTCGCAGCTCCAAGATGGAAGTAAAAGACTTTGAAACACTATACCTCAAAGATATCACAAAATATGAAGAACAAATGTCCAATAAACAGTAGTAAGAGAATAAACAAACTAACTAACAACATGAACAACATATGTAATATCTAGACAAGTAATTGTGAGATATATCAAGCTCCCAATAATAGTACAGTATAAAGTAGGATCTGTCAAAGGTATATCTGAAGAAGAAGAATACTTTGCGTTAACCTTAATAGGAGTATCTACAGTCTTGTTATCAGTAAATCTAGCCCGCTCAAGAATATCTGCAACATATTTTAATTGAGAAAGAAGATAACCTCTAGATGAGGGAGCTGCCTCAATACCCAGGAAATATCGAAGATAACTCAAATCCTTCATTTCAAACTATCTAGCCAACTCTATCTTCAAAACTAAAATATTATCAATGTCATCACCAGTAATACTCATGTCATCAATATATAAAGATAAAATGATACAACCTGTATCAGTGCACTTAATAAAAAGAGTAGAATCATGACTATTACAAACAAATTCAAGAAACAAGATCATAACAAAGAATTTCTCAAACCAAGCACAAAGTGCTTGTTTGAGACTATATAATACTTTTTTAAGCTTACAAACATACCTAGAGTCATGTGAAACACTAAGAAAGGGTACCATATAAACTTTTTCTTGAAAATCTCAATTCAAGAAGGCATTTTTAACATCAAGTTGGGAGATATGCCACTGATAAATCAAAGCTACTATAATAAGAGTACGAATAATAGCAATTTTTACAACAAGGGCAATTATCTCCTTATAATCCATACCATACTGTTTAGAGTATCCTTTTGCAACCAACCTAACTTTGTATTGCTCAATAGATCCATTAGAATTAGTCATGATTTTATCCACCCAACAACAACCAACAATGCCCTTACCAGGAGATAGAGGAGGAACCACATCCCAAGTATATATCTTATGTAAAGCAAAAAGTTCCTCATCCATAGCTTGTTGTCAAAGAGGATCAAGAATTGTCTTTTTATAGGAAAAGGGCCCAGAAAGATAATGAATAGAAGCTAAAAATGAACTAAATGATGAAGAATAACATGAAAAAGCAAAGTCTGGTAGTTTTATGGACTTATGAATGCATATAGATTGGCATAAAGGTGGATCCACAATCTCAAAAGAAGCTTAGGGGGTTGTAGATGAGAATAGAGCTTCAGGTGTGCTGGAAAGCAAAGTGTCAGTATCTGCATGATGATGAGTACAAATTGATCGAACATGAAAAGGAGTACTTGAGGTACTAGAAGCCTGAGATGATAAACTACCAGAATTCTCAGAAAATGGATCTATACGAATAATATCAGATCTAGTCAAGGTATGAGTAATTGATGGAATAGAAAAGAAAGGTATATGCTCAAGAAAGACAACAAGACAAGACACATAAAGTTTCTGAGTTATTGAATCAAAACAACGATACCCCTTTTTATCTTCACCATAACCCAGAAAGATACAAATAGCAGATCAAAAGGACAATTTATTGCATTCTACATGAGGACTAAGAACGAACAGGTATAATAAAAAACTCTAAAGGAGGAATAATAAGGAACATACCTATATAACTTTTTTAAAGAAGACAAACTCGAACTATGAGATGATGAAATTGTATTAATCAAACTTAAAGCAGTAAGGACAATTTCTCCCCCAAAACTCACTAAGAACAAAAGCAAACAACAAGAGAGAACGAGTACTTTTGATAATATGCCTATGTTTTCTTTCAGTAACTCCATTTTGCTCAGGAGTATCTATACATGAAATTTGGTAGATGGTTCCATTTAAGGCAAGCAACTGACAAAATTTATTAGAGGCGTATTCTCTACCCAAATCACACCTAAATCATTTGATTATAGCAGAATGTTGAGTTTTGACAAGAGATTGAAAGGCTGCATATATCTCAAAGAATTTAGAATGATTTTTCATTAAATAAACCTAACAATAATGAGTATGATCATCAATAAATAAAACATAACATTGAGACCCTTCTTTTGTGGCAACAAGAGAAGGTCCAAAATGAATCAAGTCAAATGGTGAAGAAGAACCATAAATACTTCAATTAAAAGGTAAAGCAAAAAATTTTACCAGTTTACATCCACTACAATTAGAAATATCACAGGTTTTCAAATTTCATAAAGCTCCTATGGATGCCAAAAATCTCAAATGAGAAGACAAAACATAACCTAGGTGAGAATGGCATAAATAAAAACTAGAAGATGAATGACTCATCCAATAACCTAGGTGAAAAATCAACAATAGTAGTAGCAACAGCGGTAAAAGACACTTTTAACTCATCCAATATACATAGTCCATTCTCCCTACGGCTTGTCCTAATCAACTTCTGAGAATGCAAATCATGTACACATTAAAAAGGAGAGAACAAAATGACTAAATAATCACCAGAATCACATAAATGGTCCAAAGAAACAAGATTTAATTTGAGGTTTTGAATAAGATAAACATTGGGAGGAGATAAGTGAGGTGTGACAACAGAACCAACACCTACTAAGGGCATGAGAGTGCCATCAACAGTCATAACAAGAATGGAAGGAGAAGGGGATACAAAGGTCAAAGATAAAGAATCTGGAGACATGATTTAAAGCACCAGAATCTAAGACTCATTTAGAATGTGACATACCTAAGAAACTATGAGGCAACTAACCTATGAAAGGAGAAGTGGACATTGCTTATGGTTGTAAGGAGAGAAACTTCTGAAATTGCTCAGCCAAAGTACTAGGATCTGTGACAGAGCCTGATGAAGATACTATTGCAGTATTGTGGTGAGGAGGTCTATAACTATAAGGTGGTTTATGAGCATTAGATTGTAACTGACTGTCATGCTTCCAAGCTTGATTTTGTTGTCTCAACTTGGAACATTGGGCCTTGCAATGACCTTTCTGCTTACAAAAATTACACTCGTTGGAATCAACCTTCGTGTAAGGCTTATTCAGATGATTAGAGAATGACTTAGAGGGTACTATTAATTTAGAAGGATTCAAAGCAAAAAGAATTCCCTTTTCAGAATAAGACTAAAGACATATTTTTTAAACTAATAACTCACTGACAACAGAGTTAACAGAAGGCAGTGGAGAACAATGCAGAATTGAACCTTTAAGTATTTTAAAAACACTGTGAAGTGCTGTTAAAAATTATATCAATCGTTGTTGCTCTCTACGCTCAATATAGGCACCACATGCCTTTAATTCTATCAATTCTGTAAAAGCCAATTGATCCCAAAGATTTATCATAGCATAATAAAACTCTTGAATACTCATATTCTTCTAATGAATAGCTTGTATGTCATTATCTAACCGATACTACTTTGCAAAATTTGATTGCGTGAATAACTTTTGCAGATGATCCCAAACCCCCTTTGTTGTCTAATACTTCTCTAACTGCGTACCTATGGAATGCTCAACATAATTGTTGATCCAAGTAATAATATTTTCATTGTTTACTTCCCATGTATCTATCAGAACAACATCCCTCTCCTTAGTATTTTTAGGTATAACGTAAGTTCCACTAACATATCCCCACAACTTCTTACCCTTAAGGAAATTCCTCATTACATAACTCCGGTATGAATAATTCTTTCCATCCAACCTCACACTCACAAACTGAAGTGAATAATCTCTTCTGGTAACCATAATTAACAAACAAAAAGAACCAGAATGCAAAAGCAGCGAAAGACAAAGTGCCAAATTACAGAAACTGAATAGATATCATAGAAAATAAATAAATATCTTCTCAAAATTATACGATTATTCTAAAACACAACATAAGTTGCAGAAACTAAATGCAAATATCAAATTACAGAAGCTGAAGAAAAGAAGAAATACCAGATTTTGCATAAGCAGAAAACAAAATATCACCCCAAAAAATTTGAATTCACGAAAGCTGTGTTCGGGATTAAACCTTGTTCCATAAAAGAGATATAAACATAAAAGAGAAGAAGACTAAAATTCTCATTATTCTGTTTATTCTAAAGTGTTCAAGTTAACCTAAATATAAAGAGATTATATATAAATTAAACTGAAAATAATATTTTACTTTTAATAAATAAAATAAAAATAAATATATTATTTAACACTAAATACACTTAAATAATTTTATTTGATAGTTTTATGATATTTTTGGAACCAACAGTTGTTTGACTCTCAACAAGAAAAGCGGGATGATACTATTTCGCTTTCCCTTTTAGTTTACACTGTTCCTATTTTATTTGGCCATGATCGAGTTGCTTAAGCTCCTATCCTTTCAATTTTTCACCGCTTTCCATGTTTTTTGGTTTGTTAAGGAGGTGCTGAGCTTCTTTCTTGCTACTTTTCATATCAACTATCATATGATATGTGTCAGAGAGGATTTATCTGCCTTTTTTCCCCCACAAGCTTGTTTATTTTCATGGTTAGCTGCGTTTGCCAGTTCCCTCCTCTCTTATTTCTAATTTTTCTAGCCTTTCTTTCACCGGGTTTCATACTTTTTTGCAGGGTGGTGGTTCTTTTTGGTTTCAGCCACGATAGTTTGCCCCAGTCTCATAAATAAATGTGTATCAGAGCATCTTCGTAACCAAAGATCCATCTCTCTTGTGTTTTTCTGCATATACTCTTCGCTTGGCCTTTTCCTCACCATGATCTGTTCAAAAGCAACATGATTATCGTTCTTCCAATCATATATGGAAAACCTCGGCTTCTGTTGTATTCAAGAGAATCGACCCAAGGTTCACAGCAGAATCAACTCTCTGTTTTTATCAGAATAAAAGGCCAATCCCAGATATAGATTTTTGGTTGCATGATTGTGCCATGAACACAGAGAAATGATCCCATAGCAAGGCTACACATGATCTCACTTTGTTTTGAAACTCAAACAGGACAAATTAAGGGTTACTCTTTCGAAAACCAATGACTTGAGAGGTGGGTTTTTCAATCCCTTTCGTCATATTTTGGAAGTATACAGAAAGAAATTCCACAAACACTTTGTGAGCACGTCTGCTGTCCATTAAACGTAGATTCTTTCCTACTTTGCTGGTTTGCTAACGCGGCTACGCCACTGCTTTTGCTTTGCAATCACACTCTTTCTTATCCGTCCGACATCTCTTCATGCTGTGATTATACGACGAAAATTGCTGTTTCATATTCTAACGCTACACAGTTGGCTACGCAGAAAAAAACTATATTCGAGAGATGATAATTCCAGTCAAGCAGGGTAGCTTGATTAACGTGACTTATAATAACAAATTTTTAAATAAAAACTAATTTTAAAAACAATAAGACAAAAATTTAAGATAAAAAATATAAGATCATAATAAACTCATAAAAAATAAATATGATAAAAACCACGAAGCTCATGACTCAATAACTTAATGTTAAAGGACTAGATCAAAAAAATTCAAATACAAAAAAAACTTTGAAAAAAAAACCTGAATAATCATGGGTTAACCGGAAAAACCCGCAACCTGAAATATATGAATAGGACATAAAAAAAGCGGGAAAAATCATGAAACTCAAGGCCTAATGAGTTCCATAAAACTAAGGCCTAATGAGTTAAATGATGAAATTGAAAAATAATTAGTTTTTACAAAAAAGCACAAAAATACCAAAATAATTTGGGCTAATCCTTAAATCTACTGACCTGATTCATGAGATCGAGATTAGCCCATAAAAGACAAACATTAAAAAATCACTAAACAAAATCCTTATAAAAGCAAAAGCAAACAACAATAAAAACAATAAAGACTAAAATAGATAGAAACAAATCGGAAGACATAATTGATTTTTTGAAAGAGATGATATGAATTTCTAGGTCAAGGGAGAGATAAGATAGAGGAAAAGAAAAATATTTTTTTTTGGAATAAATCGATATATTGAAAGGGCTAAGGAAAAAAGAAAAATATTCATGGGAGCTCAATTGCACCGCCTTCTTGAACAAGCATCCCACCACTGCAAAGAGGATGTGACCTGTCATTTCAAACGTCGTTGTTGACAATAACATTTGACCTCCAAAATGCATTGTACATACAACTCAAATAGTGTGGGCACCTCCTACTTTTTTTAAAATCTTTTTATTATGTATAGTCAAAGACTTGATTGCCCCTCGTTGAAATGCATAATTACAGAACTACTGTTTTGAAAAGACCTAAATACCCTAAGTTCTATCATTTTTTTTTTTAATCTTATGGGCAATATAGCATTTTTACTATGCATTCAAAGTAAAGAGATCATTAAGCTCTTCTTCCCGGTTTTAAATTTTGTTACTTCTAAATGTGTTTGAGTCATTACACAATTTATTTACCCCATTAGAAACGGTAATGACTAATGGATTATATATAAAACATCTTCTAACCCCTAAAATCAAGTTAAAATAGGTGAAATGTAAGTGCGCGATGAAAGGGCATGAGCTCTTTTAGTTTTTTTTTTCTGCAGCTAGGTGAATTACGATTTGTTCTGCACATGTGGCTTTGGATTTGAGACTTGAACAATGCCTGCTACGATTCTTTAACAGAGAGCATTGTTTAGCCTCCATGCTTTAGGTATTCTTTTCATTTTGTTCAATTATGTCTGCCTATCTTCTTCTTCGATTACCTCAGGTTATACTCAACCGAATGCTTATACCGTTTATATAACAACCGGCGGCATCGCCCGGCAATTCACCTAGTATGTACTATAACTCAGAACATTCAACTCGGAACAGAGAACGCAAATCCTTTATCAAATGAATACTTCATCAAAGGAAGAAGGATATCAAGGGAAGACTAATGTCAATACATATCTCGATTTAGGACTGAAGATTTCATTTTAATAAGAAAAGACGATCAGGAGTCACTGCAAAGGCAAACTGCTCCTTGTTTTCCATGATCATTGGTCAGCCAACCAGGCCTGCCTTTCCTTGTTCCTGCTTTTCCATTTCCTCGCTGGCAACACAACGAATAGGAAACACAATGATTGAGAGAAGATTAATTATCAACAGTGCATTTTGATTCTTTTATTTTGAGTTCGTTAACTTATGTTTCCCTCCTTCTAATAGCTAGCATTAGCAAGATTAATTATCGAATCCGATATCCCAAGAATTAAGAAAAGAAATGGAGAAGGGAATTTAACCAACCGGAGGAGCTCAGTGAGGTGATCAGCATTGGCAAAGTTGTTGTCTTCACGGGCTTTCAAGATGCTAAGCATTAGGTTGATCCTGACTTGGTTGTAATCACTCTGCTTGGCTATGTTCATCGTCTCCTCTTTGAGGCTGCGGCATTCAGATTCTATCTCTTCAAACTTTTGTCTTATTTCTCGTTGCCCTTCTCTTATGCGTTTTTGTCCCTCGCCGATCTCTACCATATCTGTTTTCAATCGTTCCATCTTTTCCCTCCTCTCTTTGTTCTTCTTAACATGTATAAGAATAATAATAATTTTTTAATTTCCGGGGATAATGACATGAAATATAGCAACAACAAGTCAAGAAACAAGCATCAAGAATAATCTATTTTTTAAGAAAAACATAGAAATATAACTAGATTTGGTTTGTACCCATCGTTTCCTGTGTTTGGACTTGGAAACACTGCGGCTCGGGGCTAAAGGCTTGATCGAATCCATAGCTGCAGACGCCCGTATTGAATGACTTCCTTTCTCTTGAAATTGAAAGGTTGTGTTTACAATGAATTTGTGCTCTTCATTTATAAGAGGAGTCAGATCTATAATCAATCCACGAAGTTCTCCAGTCTTCCGCTCGAGCTTTGTAGATTTCGCGTGTGATCGCACGATAACGCCAGAAACCTAACCAGGCCCATCTCTGATGGGCCCCTATATCTATATATATATACGGTTTAATTTTTTAATAATTCTTTTAAATATTTAGATCAGATTCATTTCTTATGGACAGAGCATATCTAGCCTAATAACCAACAACATGCATAACGGGTCCTAGTTTCAGTAAAAATCTTGAATTATTATTGCTGTTTTCAGATTATCCATTCAAGAATTATTTTATAAAGTTGTTTAGTTTTAATCAAATAAATTTTTATTTTTATTATTACATAATTAAAAAAAATAAAATTATTAAACTGATAAAGATAAAGCAAATAAACTTCAAGTGCTTGTCTTGTCAGAATTGGTGGGCATAACAGATAACGCCTAGTAGACTGGTTTATTTTTTTAAAAAAATTTAATTAATTTAATCGAATCCATGGTAGCAAGATTACGGAAGCAAATAGTATTCTGTATACTCATGAATAATTCACTTTCTTCTATCTTCTATCTTCAGGTACGAGTTTGGCTGAGGTTGAATCCACTTTTATTCTTTCTCTTTTCTAACATTTTCGACTGTTTGCACGAGAAGCCTGTTGGTGGAAGGGGAAGGTTTTACATATCTATTATCTTGCCTCCTCTGTTTGTTTATCGCCGCGATTCCTTATCCCTATCCCATACGATTTTTTTAATTATTTTTTTTAATATACTTTTCAGTTTTTTTCTCGATCAAATCGCACACTTCAAATCAACAGGATAAAATCGAATAAAATCTCGACTGCTTGGCTTGTCAGAATTGGTGGGCAGAACAGATAACGCCTAGCACACCTCTTCATGCCATGCTGCTGCAATGGTTGCCATACTTATTTCTTTTATCCTTTTAACCTTCTTCTGCATCTGTTGAGAATGGTGGGAGTTATGATCCATGAAGGAACCTGCTGCAAAAGATACCGAAGAACAGGAGGAGGAACATTCTCAAGATCCATTCTGAAAAGACCCCAAACAAGTTAGAAGCGAATACATTAAGATGTGAAGACTGGCATCGAAGAGCTTCCGAGGAGTCATATTCAACTTCAAGGGGGGGCAGCCTCTCTTTGGCGGTGCTGACGCCATGCCTGACAGTCGGAAGCTCTACTACCATGTTAGTAGCAGAGCCAACAGAAGAAGAGAGCCAACAGGCAAGAACAGCAGGTGCAGGTGCAGGTGCAATTCTATTGCCTCTAGCGACATGAATTACAATAGAGAAAACAAGCTTCCTGATGGAATCACAAGTATATGGGAGAATATACCTTGAAACGCTTCATGCTAAATCTCGCTGCCACTATCCATGAATTTCCTCATTCACGACAGATTACTGGCCTTCTTAGCAGGTGTCCTTGTCATTTCTACAGCTGCAGTCCGGAAAGCTGGAACTTCTCATTACAATACGATAATTCTCCATCCAGAAATTTGATGCTTGCTCTTCTCGCTAATCTGATTGCTGTACTTCATCTTCCCTTGCATCTTCTTTTTTAATCTTAACCCTAGATTTCACCATGGTTTCCTTGAAAAAAGCTGGTTGTCGAAGAGCAGCGCCAGAAAAGTAGATACGCTCTTATAATTTTGAAAAGTTGTGTTTGCAATGACAAGGGTTCTTCACAATATTAGTTAATTTATACAGAGGATTCAGATCTGTAATCAATCTACGATGGTATCAAAAGTTTTCCGCCCGCTCGAGCTTGGTAGATTTCTCGCGTGTAATCGCACGGTAACGCCAGAAATTTGGACCAGTTCATTCCTCATGGGCCTATATATATATATATATATATATATATATATATAAAGGTAAAGAAAGCAGTTACTATTTTTAGTAGCTACTTTGGACTAAATTATATGATTATCAAATCCGACCGGTTAGTTGGCTCGGTTAAAAGATTGAGTTTTAAGTTTTATGAGTTAATTTGAGTAAAAATAAATTTAAAATTCTTAATATTTTATATGAAAAACTTAAAAAAAAAATATATATTTGAATATAGGCTATATATATTGCAAATAATAAAGTTTAATAGAATATTTTAAAAAATAATTGTCCTACATTTAAAAATATTATATTATTTTTTAAAGTTGAAATATTTAAATTAAAAAAAATTATCTTACATTGAAAAAATAACATATTTCTTGTAAACATAGAGTATATATATTAAAGAGCTTCAAATCCTATATTGAATAAATACTATACTATCATTTTAAGTTGAAATATTGAAATCAAAACGTTTTTTATCCAATAATGTAAAACATAATTTCATTCCTTTGCATATAAGGACCGGTTATAACTCAATAATCAACATGTATAATGGATTCTACTTTCAGTAAAATCTTGAATTATTATTGTTGTTTGTTCTTGATCATCGTAACAACGTTATTTTTTATTTTTATTTTTTCAAGTGGAGTTCATGATTCAAGTTATAGGTTTTATAAATTAAATCGCAAAGTTCAAGTTGATTTAATATATTATTATTTTATTATAAAAACTCTTTTAATATTTAATTAATTTTAAATTAATCATCCTAATTTATTTGAATTTGATATTTATAAAGTTATAACAATCGAAATCAAACATTACAATATTTAATTAATGTTGAATTCTTCTACTTTTTATTGTTTCTATTTAAACTATTATATAAACAAATAAAAGATGTTTTTAAAAAATAAAATTATTAAACAAAAATCATATATTTAGTGAGTTAAACTACAAATATCAAATTGGTCTTAATATTAAAGGAAAAATCTCTTCCTTAAAATTTTTTTTATATCAAAACAACACTTCAAATCAACTGGATAAAAAAAAAAAAAAAAAAAAAAACCTCCCAAGTGCTTATCTAGTCAGGATTGGGTGGGCAAGGCTTGTTCACGGTTCGGTTCGGTTCGGTTTCAACCATAAAAACCAACCTAACCAAGAACCTCATATTTTTTAAAATTCAAACCAAACCGAACCGGATTCCGGTTCAAACTATACCGGTTTGGTTCGATTGAATCCGTTTTTGTAGCTAAAAAACCGGGAGACCTAATCATTAAATTAATGGGCTTTTTTTACCTTTTTTTTAATGGGCTTAAATTAAATTGGGCTGTTAAATTTTCTTGTTGGGCTAAATTTATAGGCTTTTTAATTAAAATTCTTTAAAATGTTATAATTTGATTAATTTTGTTATACGTTTTTTAATGAAATTAAAATATTGAAATTTTTTTGAAATGCTTAATTGCTTATAATAACAATAAATTTGAAATGTTCTATCTTACTATCTTTAATATGCAAAGAAATAAGCTATGAAAATTCAAATCAATGCAATATGCAAGATGCATGATCAAATTTGGGTACCTCAAATTAAAAGAGATGTTCACACTAAAAAAGTTTACATTAGCAAATAGCAACCAGTAATAAATTATCATAAACATTCGGCATAAGTTGAAGAAAAAAATCCGACACCAGCACTACAACAGCTTCCAAAACTTCCAGCAACAGCAAAAGCCAAAAGATTCAGCAAGGATATTGCTATAAAAAAACACTAGCAAATTAGCAACATATTACAGTTCGACAATTAAAAAAATTACAATGCAAAATTTTAAAAGGAATTAATAAGGCAAAGTAAATTAATTACCCAAAACAATTATATTCCAATATTGCACCAACATCATCAATACAACTTACAAACAATCAGTTGAGATTTTTAAACTTTCACCAAATTCTACAAAAACATAAATTAAAATGTTAGATTAAACATATGTAAATAAATGATATTATAAAATAACTACATTTGAATTTGTAAAAGAAATTACCTGACTCAATCATCTCAGAATTTTCAATATAATCCATGAAGTTTCTGATGTTGATTGGAATTGATGCTAAACTCAACCAATTCTGACAACAAACCAATGCTCGCATTGTTGAAGGAGATAAAGAGCTTTGAAATGGATCTAAAATATGACCATCAGTACTGAAAGCTGCTTCAGAAACAACTGCAGATATCGGAATAGCTAACACATGTTGTGTTACCTTAGAAAGAATCTTTTATTTTGTAGCATTACACCTCCACCAACCCAAAATATCTAATTTAAAATCATTAGGATCCTCACAATCATCACTCAAATACCTCTCAACCTCATTTTTTTTGGACACCCCTTTCTTCCTTTAAATGTTTTTTGAATTCAGAAGCCAAGTCATCCAACATATCATCATTTACCACTATTAAATCAACATTAACATTTTCATTTATACTAGTTTCAACACTATGAACCACCTCAACATTCTCATCAACATTCATATAATGCTCAAACAACGTTAGCAAAGCATCTTTAACCTTAATTATAAAATTATCAGCCTCTTCAACATCATACAATCTTCCAAAAAAAAATCTCACATACTTCAATTTAAAACGTGGATCTAACACAACAACCACATACAACAAAAATTTTTGTGTATCTTGATCCCCCCAATATTTTTTATACTTTCCCATCATATTCTTGGTCATTTTACTTACATAAACATCTTTACTTCTATAAAGTTGAGATATGCTTGTGTGCATGGAAATCAATTCATGGAAGAAAGAATTAGATGTTACATACAACGAGCCATGAAATTTCAATGTAACCGTGTAAAATAGTTTCAAGAACTTGACAAAAGATCTAGCCTTTTCCCAATCTTTTAAAGCAGGAGGACCTAAGTTTTTTGGTTTTCCTTTTGAATCAATCTCAAAGTAACTCAAATACCTAGGATTTGTTTCTTCTAACCTCATAAAAACAACATCAAATTTATTAGTCGCATCTAGCATCATATATGTAAAGTTCCATCTAGTTGCAACATCCAAGCAAATAGATTTTTTACTCCTAATTTTCAACTTCTCTACACATTGGTTAAAAACAAGTTGTCTAGAAGGAGAAGATCCAACAAACCTCACTGCATTCCTAATCTTAACAACTGAATCATCAATATCTTTCAATCCCGCACAAATAATAAGATTAACAATATGTGCACAACATTTAACATGCACGAAGTCATTTGAGAATATATTAGTTGCCCAATTACTTGTTACTCTCTTCAAATATTTTATTGTCAAATTATTTGAACTTGCATTGTCTACTGTAACTGTTAAAATGTTATCAATTCTCCATTCCAACAAACAACTCTCAATTGCTTAGCTAATCGTTTCACCTTTATGATTAGAAACTTGACAAAAGTTTATAATTTTTTTATTCAAGTTCCAACCTTCATCAATCCAATGGGCAGTCAAACACATATAATTAATATTTTGGATTGATGTCCAAGCATCAGTTGTTAAACATACACGTTGATCCTTAAGAGCTTTCTTTAATTTTTCCTTCTCAACTACATAAATTTTGAAACAATCTCTCCAAATCATCAAACAAGAAGGAACATCAAATCTAGGTTGCATTACTTGACAAAATTATTTAAATCCTTGGTTTTCAACAAAGTTAAAAGGTAGCTCATCAAGTATAATCATTTTTCCTACGGCTTGCCTACACTCTTCATAACTATAACCCACTACCTTAACAGTCACCAGATTTTCCTCTCCATTATTAGCCCTCTTTATTATAGGCTTAGGTTTTAAGACTAAAGTTTTTTGTTTTTGGTCAATCACAAAAAGAAATTTTTTGCATACACCTAGATGACTCCACATGTTACTAGTCTCATTAAGTATAGTATGGCATGCATAGTCTTTTCCACAATACATACATGTAGCCTTAGGAGACTTAACATTACCATCTAGTGTTTTAAAGTGATCCCAAATTTAAGATGTTTTTATTTTATTAGATCTAGAGGCTGGATTACCTTCACTTTTAGTGTTGCTATTTGCACTAGAAGTAGCAACTGGAACTGGAATTGGAATAGGCAAAGAATTGGGTTCCGAACTTGAAGGATTTGATTCAATTGGTGTAGGATCTTCTCGATTATCCATCTAAAATTAAGAAACCAACAACAACATCAATCAAACAATTATTTTTAGCTATGTAGATACATTTTGCAATACATGCAATAAATACGAAAATAACCTAAGATTGCTTTGCCTACTATTTTGCCAGTTAATGCAAAAGTAAGAAAAAAGCCTATGATACATTTGCAAACATGCAGATGCAATACATGCAGAAATAGCCTAAGATTGCCTTGCCTACTATTCTGCTAGTTAATACAAAAGCAAGAAAAAAAGCCTATGATATATTTTGCAATACATTGCAGTAAACAAAAGATACTTGGAATAAACCCACTCATGTTAAGTTTGAGTAACAATCATTTATATGTTAAGCAAAATATCATAAATGGATTCAGTTGTTTGTCCAGAGAAATTCAAAAAATGTTCTGCTACTTAGGTATAGCATGTTTACAAACTATCACAAATGAAGAATAACATCTACAAACCTCTTGCAGTTTTTTCTCGGGACATGTATAGAATTCACTGATAAATATAACAATATATGGTGCCAGTTCTTGTCATGTATATTTCTAGAAAATGTTACAAGCAACAATACATAGAGAAAAGACACGTAACAAGCCATTGACAACATTACCAAGATTGGAATTAAGCAAGCAATTGACTCATTAGTCACTGAATCTAATATGCACAGTCTAAAATAACATCCAAATCCCCACAAAATGCAAGCAATACAGAATGGTATAGTAGTAGAATGTTCAACAAAGGAAAATATGGAGCTTTTATCAACAGTAAACAAAAGACTAATAATTTAGCATGAAATTGAAACGTATATTTATATCTGGAAGAGGAAATGCAACATTCAACAAAATGGAAAGCATGTATTGCTTCTGTTAACTAAACAAAATATCAACAAAACAAAACAAGATATGAATTTAAGTTTAAAATCACAAGGGTAGCAGTAAAGCAACAGTCAACACTCAACAAATTATTTGAAATCTAAAGCATTATATATAGAATAAAAGAAGTATGTAACATAAATTTACCTTTCAACAGTCAACAGATGGAATTAAACGATGAAGCCTGAAAGATGGAGACGGTATTTGGGAAAGATGAAGATGAAGATGGAATAGACTTAAAATAAACTTTCAAACCCACTAAACAAAGAATCAAAGATGAAGATGAAATTTACCTTGTTGTTGTTGCTAAAATGAAGACGCCTGAAAGATGGAGATGGTTTCTAGGAAAGATGAAGATGGAGACGGTTTCTGAAAAATATGAAGATGAAGATGGAATAGACTTAGAATATACTTTCAAACCCATGAAACAAAAAATCAAAGAAGATGGAATTTACCTTGCTGTTGTTGCTTAAATGAATAAGGTTTCTGGGAAATGAAGATTGTGAATTAATTATTGAGGAAGATTGGGTTTCTGTTGGAAGTGGAAAGGAAGGAGACGACTTTGTGAGAGAACTGAGATGAGAATAAGATATTAGGGAGGAAGGCCGATTAGGTTAATTTAACTATTTATACTGTCTTTTTTTTTAATTGTTTAAGGGGTCCGGTTCGGTTTGGCTCGATTTTTGGGTCAAAACTGAAACCGAACCGGACCTGTTAACATTTATGGTTTTTTAAATCAGTTTAATCGGTTTTTAATTTTGATTTGGTTTTTTCAGTTAATTTTTCTTTGATTGTCGGTTTTCTCTTTGATTTTGTCGGTTTTCTCAGTTAATCGGTTATTTTGAACACCCTGAAGTGAGCAGAACTGATAATGCCTAGTAGACTCTGCGTTGGGTGAAGCAGCACACAGCATTTGTCTGCACACTGTGACAATAACTTCATGCCAGAGTGCATGGTTACAATATGAATATATTTATTTCTTTTATCCTTTTAACCTTGTTCTGCATCTGTTGTAAATGGTGGGAGTTATCCATTAATTAGGAACCTGCTGCAATGCTTACTGCCATGTTAGTAGCATAGCCAACAGCAGAAGAGAACCCGTGAATTCAAATAACATAAAATCAAGCAAATCATTATAACGAAGAAGGCTAGCTAGGTTAACAATTTTAGTCTTAATCTTTCTGTTTTTATTCGGCGGCATCGCCCGGGCAATTCACCTAGAATGTAATGCAACTCAAAACATTCAATTCGGAACAGAGAACACAAATCCTTTATCAAATGAAAACTTCATCGAAGGAAGAAGGATATTAGGACTGATGGTTTCATTTTAATAAGAAAAGACGATCAGGAGTCACTGCTAAGGCAAACTGCTCGTTGTTCTCCATGATCATTAGTCAGCCAACCGGGCCTGGCTTTCCTTGTTCCTTCCTTTCCATTTCCTCGCTGGCAAGACACCGAATAGGAAACACAATTATTGAGAGAAGATTAATTATCAACGGTGCATTTTGATTCTTTTATTTTGAGTTCGTTAACTTGTGTTTCCCTCCTTGTAATAGCTAGCATTAGCAAGATTAATTATGAAATCCGATATCCCAATAATTAAGAAAAAAAATGGAGAAGGGAATTTAACCAACCGGAAGAGCCCAGTCAGGTGATCAGCATGGGTAAAGTTGTTGTCTTCACGGGCTTTTAAGATGCTAAACATTAGGTTTATCCTGATTTGGTTGTAATCACTCTGCTTGGCTATGTTCATCGTCTCCTCTTTGAGGCTGCGGCATTCAGATTCTATCTCTTCAAACTTTTGTCTTATTTCTCGTTGCCCTTCTCTTATGCGTTTTTGTCCCTCGCCGATCTCTACCATATCTGTTTTCAATCGTTCCATCGTTTCCCTCCTCTCTCTGTTCTTCTTAATATATATATATATAAGAACAGCTATTATTTTTAATTTCTGGATATAATGACATGTTATATAGCAACAACCAGTCAAGAAACAACAAACAAGCATTAAGAATAATCTTTACAAGAAAAACATAGAAATATAACTAGATTTGATTCGTACCCATTGTTTCCTGTGTTTGGACTTGGAAACGCGGCGGCTCGGGGCTAAAGGCTTGATCGAATCCATAGCTGCAAACACCCGTATTGACTGACTTCCTTTCTATTGAAAGTGAAAGTTGTGTTTATAATGACTAGGGCTCTTCACAATAGCAGTTAATTTATACAGAGGATTCAGATCTGTAATCAATAATCAATATCACGTCTTCCGTCCGCTCGAGCTAGGTAGATTTTCGCGTGTAATCGCACGATAACGCCAGAAATTTAAACCAGCCCACCCCTCGTGGGCCTGTATATTTTTTTCAAATAACTCCTTTAAATATTTAAATATATTTTTTATAGGTAGAATAGGTCTTTTCCAATAACCAATAGCATATATAATAAATTTAATTTTCATAAAAATCATTAATTATTATCGTTGTTTTCATATTATCCCTTCAAGAATTATATATTGCTCTCTTTAGATTTGAAAAATATTATGGCGACTCTTCATCATAGCAATCTTATTTTTTTATTATTATAATTTATTATTTTATAAAGTTATCACCCTTTCAATTATTATCTAATTAAATAAAAAATAAAATTATTAAACTGTTAGATATATTGGCGAGTTAAACTAGAAATTTCAAATCAAGTCCTTAATATTAAACAAAAATATTTCTGCTTGATATTTTTTTATATAAAATCACACACTTCAAATGAACAGGATAAAATCGAATAAAATCTCAAATGCTTGTCTTGTCAGAATTGGTGGCCAGAACAGATAAAGCCTAGTAGACTGTGCGTTGGGTCCAGCACACCTCATTTGACTGTACATTAAGATGTGAGGACTGGCATCGAAGAGCTTCCGATGAGTCATATTCAACCTCAAGGGGGGGCAGCCTCTCTTTGGCGATACTGACGCCATGCCTGACAGTCGAAAGCTCTACTACCATGTTAGTAGCAGAGCCAACAGAAGAAGAGAAGCCATGAATTCAATCTCCGGCCGGGTGGTCATGAAAAGCTTAAAGCCCAAACACTTTCATCTGCTTCATTTGTCAAAGCCAAGCTTGAGTTGCTACCATAGCTAGCAAAGCAAACAAAATCAACCAAATCATTCTCACGAAGAAGGCTAGGTTAACAATTTTAGTCCTAATCTTGCTGTTTTTATTCGTGTGATCATCTGCTCAAGAAAAGCTTTAAGCTCTAAGCAATCTCAGGTCTGTTAATTAGAGCATTGACCAAAAACTGGGATTTCTCCATAAAACTTGAGGAAATCCCAGTTCTCCAGAGCTAAAACTCTCTTTTCCCGAGTCTAGAACCAACAAAACATTCTCAACTTCCTGTTTCAATTTGTCCCACCAAGCCAACCTACCTAGGGTACCCACTCCTCATCAGATTAGGCTTCGTCTGCAGTTTTTTGAACCTCTTCCAAACCCGAACCTCAACTAATTGCATCGATGGCCAAATCATAACTGTTAAACCATCATATTTTCCCTTTGGAATCCCCAACAAGGTTGACTCTGCGCTTTTCCCTTTCAACAAAGTCATATCTCTTTTATATCGAAACAAGGAAACAAGTGATTTTCCCTTTGGAGACTACTGATGCGCGATAAAAAACAAGGAGGACTCCTGCTCCTAAAATGAATTTGGAGACTCTCTTCCCAGGTACAAGCTTATGGAAAATAATTATCTCTTCAATGTACAATTCATCTTATGAGAATGGGATCCTAATTTTCTATAACCAACCATTCAAGATATGGAAAGATATTATGTCCATTGTTCAAACTGACGTTCACCAAGTCTTCATAAATCATTGCAAATTCATGGTGGGGAATGGCAATTTAACATCCTTTTGGCTAGACAACTGGATTGGTGACTATCCTCTCAAAACAGCTTTCCCAAGGCTATATCTTTTGTCTTCCTCTAAATCTGTTTTGGTGGCTGACATGGGTAGATGTAGCAATGGAATCTGGCTTTGGTCCCTACAATGGCGCAGACCTCTTTTTCATTTTGAACAAGAACAACTATCACTTTTATCATCCTTACTGGAATCCAAGCCAATGTTCTGCCACAAGATGGATAAGAAAATCTGAACCCTCAACAACGATGGGCTCTTTAGTGTAAAATCTTGCTCCAAAATGATGGACCAGTTACTCTACGGTGGAGCCAAGTCATTCCAATCTTCTGTTTGGATAAAACTAACCCCACCAAAAATGCAGCTTTTCCTTTGGCTCCTTGTCCAAGATAAAGTAACCATAAGAGATTTCCTATTTCAACACGACTACCTCTCCCTTCAGGAGTCAAGATGTGTTTTCTGCAATAAAAGCTTGGAATCTTCAAGTCACCTCTTCATTCACTGCCACTTCTCTTGGAATATATGGATGAAACTGCTTTCTAATCGGGGCTTTTTGCAGTGTTTTTTCAAAATCTGTTGATGATATGTGCTACCAATGGTCTTCTATGGTTAAAGGCAAGCAACAAAATCTCTCATGACAACTTCTTTTCTCATGCATTGTTTGGAATCTTTGGCTTCATCGAAATGATGTTATTTTTAATGACGCTGCCCCTAACCTTCAAATCTGTTTCTCCATAGTGCGCCAAAGTATTGCTTTATGGCTGAGGCTTGACTCCAACTCTATAGAGCTTAATATAAAGAATGTTTAGTCGGGAGGAGTTGGTTTCTTTTGATTTGTTTGTTCCCTTTTTGCTACTATCCCATGTTTCATGCAACAGTTTTTGTGCTTTCCTTTTCTCTGCTTGTTCATCTGATGTAAGTTAGGCTTATTATCTTTGTAGCTTTTTGCTTTTAATAAAATTTCGACTATTAACAAAAAAAAAAAAAAAAAAAAACCAAAGTCATATCTCTATAAATGCTGGTAAGAATAGCAGGTGCAAGTGCAATTCTATTACCTCTAGCGACATGAATTACAATAAGAGAAAACAAGCTAAACGCTTCATGCCAAATCTCGCTGCCAATATCCATGAATTTCGTCATTCACGACAGATTACTGGCCTTCTTAGCAGGTGTCCTTGTCGTTTCTACTGTTGCAGTCTGGAAAAATGGAACTTCTCTTTACAATACGATATTAATTTCTCCGTCCAGAACTTTCATGCTTGTTATTCATCTTCATCCTCATCCTCATCCTCATCCTCATCTTCATTTTTAATCTCAACCCTAGATTTCACCATTTTTCCTTGAAAAACGTTGATTGTCGAAGAGCAGCGCCAGAAAAGTAGATATGCTTTACAATTGAACCATGGGACTCGTTTTGAGAATACTGAGAAAACCATTTTGTAACTGTATTGATTACCTTTACATGCATTAATAAAATAGATTTTATCTGTCCACATAGAATTGGGCGGATGCGAATATTAATTATGATACAAATTAATTGTGTATATGGTGTTTTTTGTATAGTGTTTTTTAATTAAAAAAAATTTAATAATTTTTTATTTATTATTTATATCAATATATAAAACCATCCAAAAACATTTAAAAACATTAATTTAATATTTTTTTTTTTTTATGAAAAGCAATTTAAAATACAGATTGCAAAAACTAACACTCGAATATTCATAATGATCTGAATTGATCTGTTACTAACTTGTCCCTATTAAAAATAATAATAACTAATAAATCCCATTGAAAACACCTTTCTACACCTGAGACAAAGTTAAATAATTTTTGGTTTTCCAAAAGAAAATAACAATTTCACTAGAATTCAAAGTGAAATGAGAATGCAAGGTCAAAAAGTCTGGAGCTCTTTTTTTCTTTATTTATTATTATTATTTTAATAATTATGAATATTCGAGTCAGTTTACGTATAACTCGACTAATTCCTAGAAATTCAGGCCCTAAAAATAACAACCAAATAAATCTTTAGTAAATTTTAAAATTTATAGAACTTAAACTAATAACCTCTTAAAAGCAAACTAAAAACCTGATTAATTGAGTGATACCTTCAAATTAATTACGATTTGTTATATGCACATGTGGCTTTGTACGTATTTGAGACTTTTCCAGACTGTTTGTTATTGAAGCCACATTATTTTTTGGTAAAAAAATGATTTTTTAATTAATTTTTTTATTTTAAAATTAATATGTTAATATTAAAAATAAATTTTAAAAAAAACAAAATAAAAAAACAACCGAATACTGCAAATCTAAACAAGCTAGTTAAGACTTTACGTTTCTCTAACATAAAGCATGTGGTTGCATTGTTTAACCTCAATACTTCTGGTATTATTTTTTTCATTTTGTTTAATTCTGTCTTATACTCAACGATGCTTACATCGTGTTTATATAACAACCGGCGGCATCGCCTGGCAATTCACCTAGTATGTACTGTCACTCAAAACATTCAACTCGGAACAGAGAACGCAAATCCTTAATCAAATGAAAACTTCATCAAAGAAGAAGGATATTAAGGGAAGACGAATTCCAACACATATCTAGGTTGAGGGCTGATGATTTCACCTAGTGTATTTTTTTTTTTTTCTTGTTTGAGATTCGTTGCTTGCTCGAAGAAAATGACCTCGATTCTCAGGTTAAGATTTTATGGAATTTCTTTTTTTCTTTTAACTAGGATAAATCTTGACTAACTCATGGTCAGCTTTAATGTAATTAAATTGATTAGGTCATAAATCATGATCATCAACTGAGCTAGCACTTAATCTAGGTTCTGAATTATCGGATTTTTACATGGATTTATTGGACTAGGCTTGGTTTTACAGTTATAGTCAAGCATTCCACTCTCTTTGATTTTTTTTTTTTTATTATTATTTTATATAATCGTGGGCTTTCATTGCCCAGCACATTCAAATCTTGATTAAATGGAGTTTAAGGCTGTGTTTGATTGCAGGAAAGTGAATTCCTGGAATTCACTTTCCTGCTTTTCCGATGTTTGGCAAACAATAAGAAAAAAGTCAAAGGAAAGTAAATTCAGTCAATGGAAAATGAATTAGTGTTAACAAAGGAAAGTGAATTCCTTTCTTAAATAAAGGAAAACACTTTCCGACAGTGGACAGAGGTGAAAAGCAGCCATTTTTTCATGCTTTTTATTAACTGTTCATGTTAATTGCACTGTTCAATGAATAGTGCAATTAACATGAACAGTGTATTGCATATATTGTTCACTAAAAAATAGTGAACAGTGCAGTTCTCTTGCACTGTTCACTTGCCTATGGGATTTTTTTTTTTAAGTGTGCTGTTTTTTTAATATTAAAAAAAAATAGTTTAGAGTGAATTTTATACCTTAATATTTTATCCAATTTTATTACATGCTAAAAATATTATTAAAACTATAGTTTTTTGTCGGATGTATTTCGTACGTAATGGAATTATAAATAGTTTTTATGAAATAGTAAAAAAAATTTCACAAGCTTATTTCTCTATAATATGATATGATATATATATAGTTATATTTTATAAAATAAGCTATGTATGAATATAGAATATAATAAAAAAAAATTCATCATTATACATTTTAGATTTCATTTTTTTTATTGTAAGTGATTAAATATTTTATATTAAATATTTTATATATATATATATATATTAGATAAATTTGAAAAAAAAATTAATTCATTAATAAATTATTTTCCAGTTCATTTTCCATAATACAACCAAACACTGGAAAGTGTTTTCCAGTTTGTTTTCCATAACACTACCAAACATCAGAAAATATTTTCCCGGAATTCACTTTCCAGGAATTCACTTTCCCCGGAATTCACTTTCCAAAAGGAATTCACTTTCCTGCAAACAAACGGAGCCTAACTCTCGTGGATTGGTCTTGTAGAGCTTTTGTTTAAGCCCTGGCATGGTCATGTTTGCCGTTTTGTATCTTTGGTTTCTGTTTTTGAAAATAACTTCTAAATATGGGAAAATAAAGGTGGTGATAACATGTTTGGCACTGTATAAGTATTTTTAAAAATTTATTTTTTTTTAAATTAATATGTTTTTAATGTTTTCAAATTATTTTTTTTTCAAATCATTTTGATGTGTTGATGTCAAAAATAATTTAAAAAAAAAAATATTATTAGCATACTTTTTTGAGTAAAAAAACATTTTGAAAATCAATCACAATCACACTCAAACATGCACTCAAACACGATAACTGGGGTCATTAAAACAAAATGAAAAAACCTGAAAATTATGAAAAAAACTGTTTTTATTTTTAGAAAACAGAAAATAAAAATATGCAACGGCAACAATACCCCACATTTAATGTTAGATTCTTTTGATTTTAAAAGCAGACATTACGAGAGAGCAACTTTCACATTTCAAATCGATAGCAAAAAAATGTGAGTTGTTCTAAGACTATTTTAGATATTCCTTACATCCCAAAGTTATTAAATTAGCTCCAAAGGTAGAAAGGTTAATTGGATTAATCCAAAACATTTTTTTTTTTTTTGGAATATCGTAGAGTATAATAAAATTTTTAAAGCTTACATTAAAAAACATATAATTTTTTTTTTTATGAAGATAGGATATATATATGAAAAGACTTCAAATCCCACATTAAAAAATTAATTTTTTTCTTGGAAACATAGGTGCATATATATATTAAAGAGTTTCAAATCTCACATTGAAAATATATTATGTCATCCTTTTAAGTTGAAGTATTTAAACCAAAAAACTTTTTATCCTGCATTGAAAAAAAATAACATTTTTCTTGTGAATATTGAGTATATATACGAAAAGGGCTTCAAATCACATATTGAAAAAACTTTTTTCGTAGGAACATAGAGTATATATATTAAAGTGTTTTATATCTCACTTTGAAAAAACACAACTTTTTTTCTTATGAACATAAAGTATATATATGAAAGGGCTTGAAATCTCACATTATAAAAAAATAACTTTTTTCTTGGGAACATAAAGTATATTCTAAAAAGGTTTCAATCCCACATTGAAAAAATAAAATATTTTTCTAGTATTTATATAGTGAACTTTAAAAAGTGTTAATAACCAACTAAAAAAATAATAAAAAGGGAGTATAGAAGAAAAACCACATTGAAAAAAAAAACATCAGGTTTTATCCGGGTCATGGGTCGACTGGGTTTTGTCGGATTATTGCACCGGCTGGTCTTTTAACAAACCCAGACCAGTCCATCCACCGGGTCGACCGAGTTTAATAACTGTGCTAAATTCATTCCTTTTCATGTACGGACCGATTATAACTCAATAATCAACATGTATGATGGATTCTACTTTCAGTAAAAATCCTGAATTATTATTGTTGTTTGTGCTTGATGATCACAATAACTTTAATTTTTTTTTTTTTTCAAGTGGAGTTCATGGTTCAAGTTACGGGTTTTACAAATTAAAGTGTAAAGTTTAGATTGATTTAATATATCATTATTTTAATATTAAAAAACCTCTTTTAATATTTGATTGATTTTAAATTAGTTATTATGATTTGTTTGGATTTGATATTTATAAAGTTATCTAAATCTAAATCAATTTAATTAATGTTGAATTCTGCTGGTTTCAATTGCTTTTATTTAAACTATTATATAAACAAATAAAAGATAATTTTTAATAAAAATTATTAAAAATTTGTAAGTTAAACTACAAATTTCAAATTGGTCTTAATATTTAAAGGAAAATATCTCTTCCTTAAATTTTTTTTTATATCAAATCAACTTCAAAAAATAAGAAATAAAACTCTCAAATGCTTATCTAGTCAGGATTGGGTGGGCAGAACAGATAACGCCTAGAAGACTCTGCGTTGGGTCCAGCAGTACACGGCATTTGTCTGCACACTGTGATAAATGATAATAACTTGATGCCATAGTGCATGGTTACTATATGAATATATTTATTTCTATTATCCTTTTAACCTTGTTCTGCATCTGTTGTCAATGGTGTGAGTTATCCATATAGGAACCTGCTGCAATGCCAACAGCAGAAGAGAAGCCATGAATTCAAATAAAATAAAATCAAGCAAATCGTTCTCACGAAGAAGGCTAGCTAGGTTAACAATTTTTGTCTTAATCTTGCTGTTTTTATTCGTGTGATCATCTGCTCAAGCTCCTCAACAAAAGCTTTAAGCTCTCTGCAATCTCAGGTCTGTTACTTAGAGCATTGACCAACACAACCCAGAAAGATCTTCGTCGGTTCCGAATTGCATTGCAACCCTATGAGGTAAATACTGTTCTGAACAGCCAACTCCACACAGCATTGAAATCCTGACGCGTCGAGCAAATGCCATTAAATCGTCATTCAAACTAGAACCAACAGTCGCCGGCCCACATTTCTTTTTCTCCATAAAAGTTGAGGAAATCCCAGTTTTCCAGAGCTAAAACTCTCTTTATCCGAGTCTAGAACCAACGAAACATTCTCAACTTCCAGTTTCAACTTGTTCCACCAAACAAACCTAGGGTACCCACTCCAAATCAGATTAGGCTCCGGCCGCCGCAGTTCACCGAACCTCTTCCAAACCCCAACCTGAACTAATTGCATTGATGACCAAAGCTCAACTGTTAAACCATCATGTATTACCTTTCAACAAAGTCATATCTTTATAAATGCTGGCAAGAAGAGCAGGTGCAAGTGCAATTCTATTGCCTCTAGCGACATGAATTACAATAGAGAAAACAAGTTAAATGCTTCATGCTAAATCTCGCTGCTACCATCCATGAATTTCTTCATTCACGACAGATTACTGGCCTTCTTAGCAGGTGGTCTTATCATTTCTACTGTTGCAGTCTGGAAAACTGGAACTTCTCCATCCAGAATTTTGATGCCTGTTCTTCTCGCTAATCTGATTGTTGTTCTTCATCTTCACCTTCATCTTCCCTTCCATCATCTTTTTTAATCTTAACCCTAGATTTCACCATGTTTTCCGCCTATTATATATGACCCACTTCAATTATCATTATCATTGATTATCTTTATTGTTTATATTTGATTTATTTTGTCCAGAACTTTATAATGCTACTGTTGGAATATTGCCAATTATGTTGACATTGTCAAAGAAGGAGGCTTGTTGGTGGCAACCACCAACCTTGACTTTGGTAGCCACCATTGTTGAAGAAGAGAAGAAGTTGGCAGCCACCTTTGTTGAAGAATAGATGAGTTTGGCAGCCACCATTGATGACAAAGGAGCAAGAGGAGCTGCCATTGATGCCTATAAAAGAGGCATGATCTTAGAGAGCAAAGTGTGAGAGTTGTGAGACATGTAGAGAGAAGAAGAGAGAAAGAAAGAGAAGGGCTGCCATCAGCAGCCCTGCTGCCTTAAGCAGCTGCTGCCCCATGTAGCAATGAGAGATGGGAGTTGAGTGGATGTGATCCTCCTCCATGTGTTGTATTCTTTCTCTATCTCTAAATAAAATGAACCTCTCCCGTGGATGTAGGCAATTTGCCGAACCACGTTAAATATTGTGTCTCAGTGTGCTTACCCCTCCGATGAGCAATGATCAGTACATCACCGGTCCCGGATTCCGCCCCATCAAATGGTATCAGAGCTTTTTGGTTTAAAGTGGTGTTTGATCTTTGCTCAAAAATGAAAGTTGTCAAAATTGTGTTTTGACCATCCCACCGTGTAGAGGATGACAATACGAAGCCACTGGTGAAAACGGCGTCAAAATCGGACGTCGGACATGGCCGCACTCTCCATCACTCTCCGGCAAGGCGTCTACCCACGCGCGCCAACGCGCCCCACGCGTCTTCTTCACCCGGATGAGTTGACCCGACCCATGTGAACAATAGACATGAACAGTGACGTATCATGAACAGTGCCATGCAAAGGATGACGTCATCATGATGCAAGGATGACATCACATACACAGTCAGCAAGTCAATTGACTAGTCAACTAACATGTCAGCATAGCGGGACCCACCTGCCATGTCATCAGTCGCGAGCCGCGAGCCGAGCCAAGCTGAGCCGAGTGGAGCCGAGCTGAGTTGGAGCCGAGCCGAGCCGCGAGCCGAGGGATAGGATCCAGTGTAGCTGATCCTACGTGCAACCGGATCTGATAGTGAATCTGAGCCGTTGAGTAGGCCAGAATTGTTTTGATCAAATCTTAGCCGTCTGAAGTGCGATTTGGACGATTCAAGACATGTTTCCAACTAATTTGATCATTCCGGATGCAATGGTATGGTCCGATCTTTGAGATTTGAGACCGAAAATGACAGTGGTGAATTATTAAAGAGAGATTGCCCGATCAGGAGGCATCTAAAGGTCATCATGGTGGTCGATGGAGATGAAAAAGAAGAAGGTGCACATGTTAACCTAATTAAATGTGCCAAACTATGAGCCATGATAGGAGCCCTAGTTTAGACCGTCGCATAACGACAAACGGAGACACCTTAGAGAAGGTGTGAGAGCCATGAAAGGAGCCCATTTCAGAACGCTCCATAGAGTGTGTGCTGAAGAAGCAAGATGACAATTGCCCACATAAATGGCAAAGGGGGTGATTGTTGGAATATTGCCAATTATGTTGACATTGTCAAAGAAGGAGGCTTGTTGGTGGCAACCACCAACCTTGACTTTGGTAGCCACCATTGTTGAAGAAGAGAAGAAGTTGGCAGCCACCTTTGTTGAAGAATAGATGAGTTTGGCAGCCACCATTGATGACAAAGGAGCAAGAGGAGCTGCCATTGATGCCTATAAAAGAGGCATGATCTTAGAGAGCAAAGTGTGAGAGTTGTGAGACATGTAGAGAGAAGAAGAGAGAAAGAAAGAGAAGGGCTGCCATCAGCAGCCCTGCTGCCTTAAGCAGCTGCTGCCCCATGTAGCAATGAGAGATGGGAGTTGAGTGGATGTGATCCTCCTCCATGTGTTGTATTCTTTCTCTATCTCTAAATAAAATGAACCTCTCCCGTGGATGTAGGCAATTTGCCGAACCACGTTAAATATTGTGTCTCAGTGTGCTTACCCCTCCGATGAGCAATGATCAGTACATCACCGGTCCCGGATTCCGCCCCATCAGCTACTAGTAATATTATAATTAGGGCTTCAATGAGTGTGATCTACTTGGTGAACTTCTTTAATTTTATTAGATTCACATCGTCGAGTTTTTTTGATGATAGATTTGATGTATAATTAAAGTATTTATTTTATTTTTCACTCATCATCGTAAATTGTGAAGTCATTTAACAAATATATTTTTGAAATATCATGTTTCCCATAAAACAACTTTAAAATATTAAATTTCACAACTATTTATGTGATTCTTTTTGGAACTACCAGAACATTCAGCACACTTTTCTGCATAAGTGTTTTTGTGTCCACTAGCACACCAGCATAGCTTCACAGACATGGTGGCTATTTATGGCCAGCATTAGCCGACCTACACATGTCCTCAACCTTCTTATGATACAACTTTTAGTTTTACGCTACACTGTTGTGAGCCTGGTAAAATTAAAAAACAAATTATTTATAAAAACATTGAGAAAAACTTTAACTTAACTCAGATTAGTTGGACTACCATGCGACCCATGATGGGAGATCCAGATTAAAAAAAATAATTTTTTAAAAACAATGACCTCGAGATGATAGTGAAATAAAAAAATATTAAAAAAAAAACTTTGTTAACCTAAGTTAATTTGACTAACTAACTATCCATGATAATTTACAATAAAAAAATAAAAAATATTACAAAATTGAATGTCTAATAACATAACTTCAAATAATGAGATAAAAAAATTAATTTCAAAAAATATAAAAAATAGAAAAAAGAAAAATTTTGAGATTCAAGATTTGAGAACATGTTAAATTCATAGAAAAACAAATTCAAGACTCAATGACTTAATGTTAAAAGATTAAATCGAAAAAAACTAAATTGAAAAAGATTAAAAAAAAAAAACTTGAATAAACCTGGGTTAACTCGAAAAAAACTCAACCTAAGATATAACATCGGAATAACACCACATAAAGGAAAGCAAAAAAAAAAACACTCTAGACCTGATAACCTAAAGTCAAATGATGAAATTAAAAAATAATCATTTTGTTTTTTTTTAAGAAATGAAAGATAAAAGTTAAATCAGATTAATCCTCGAAAATGATGATCTGGTTCATAAAATCGAGATTACCTCATAAAAAAACAATAAAAAATCACTAAGCAAAATCCTTAATTATCCAAAATTAAAAGCCTAAATAAATAACAATCAAAACAACAATGACTAAATCTAGCATAAAAGCTAAATGAAACAAACAAACAAACAAACAATGAGGGACTAAAATTAAAAATGAAAAAAATTAAGAAAATAAAAAAAAGTAGCAATAAAAAATAAGGATTAAAATTGAATACAAAAATTAAATAAAATAAAATAATGAGAGGTAAAATTGAAAAATAAACCTAGAAAAGTATAAAAACAAAAAAAGAATCAAATTTGATATAAAAATTAAAATAAAATAAAATTCTTATGGATGAAATTGCAAAACAATTAAAGATCAAAATGCATTAAAAGTAAAAACAAATGAAAACAAATGAAAATAAGGATAAAAAAAATAATAAAAACACAAATTAGAGGACACAATAGATTTTTAAAAGAGTTGGTGTCAGTTTCTAAACTAGGAGAGAGAGAGAGAGAGAGAGAGAGAAAATAGAAATAGAAAAATGTTTATAAGAAGTTCAACCGCACTTCATTCATGAACAAGCATCCCACCACTATAAAGAGTATGACCTACCGTTTCAAACATTGTCATTGACGCAAACTTTTAACTATTGATAGGGTAGGCACATATGTGGGCGTTTGGTAATGAGGTTGCGTCTGCGTTTTAAACAAAACACAGATGCAACCCGTTTGGTAAATATAAAAAGCAACTTACTATTCATGGGTCCCACATTGTTTTTGCGTTCAAAACGCTGGGTAAAGAAAAGCAGACGAATCCTGCTTCCTGCGCACTTCATGCAAATTAGCATGAACAGTGGATAGTCATGCTCCACTGTTCATGCTAATTAATTAGCATGAACAGTGGAGCATGACTATCCACTGTTCTTGCTAATTTAAATGCAAGTTTTATAGTATTTTTTTAATGATAGTATGATTCTTTTACTATAAAACCATAAAACTATTCCTACTAGTTTTTTTTTTTCTTTACTTTTAAAAGTGTTTAAATCATTACACTTTATTTAAAACGCAAACAAATTAACTTCTCCCTATTAAAAATAATGATAGCTAATAAATCCCATTGAAAACACCTTTCTACACCTGAGACAAAGTTAAACAAGTTTTTTTTTTTTCCAAAGAAAAAATAACAATTTCACTGGAATTCAAAGTGAAATGAGAATGCACGGTCAAAAAGTCTGGAGCTCTTTAATTTTTTCTTTTCTTCTTGTTTTTTTTTTTTTATATATAATCATGAATGTCTAGACCAACTTATTTATATTTTGATTAAATTTTCAAAACTTATAAAATTAAAAATCAGATAAATTACTTTGAAATTTATAACATTTAAATTAGTGATATTTAGAAAATAAATTCCAAATTAATTACAATTTGTTATGCACACGTGGCTTTGTATTTGAGACTTTTGGAGACTGTTTGTTATTGATGCCACACTGTTGTTTTCTAAAAAAATAATTTTTGTAATAATTTTTTTTTTATTTTAAAATTAATATATTAATATAAAAAATGAATTTTAAAAATCCAAATAAAAAAAAACAACCGAATACTGCGAAGCTAAACAGGCTAGTTAAGACTTTGTGTTTCTCTAACAGAGAGCATGTGGTTGCATTGTTTAACCTCAATACTTCTGGTATTTTTTTTTATTTTGTTTAATTATGTCTGCCTATCTTCTTCTTCTTCGATTACCTCAGGTTATACTCAACCGAATGCTTATACCGTTTATATAACAACCGGCGGCATCGCCCGGCAATTCACCTAGTATATATACTATAACCCAGAACATTCAACTCGGAACACAGAACGCAAATCCTTAATCAAATGAATACTTCATCAAAGGAAGAAGGATATCAAGGGAAGACTAATGTCAATACATATCTCGATTTTGGACTGATGATTTCATTTTAATAAGAAAAGACGATCAGGAGTCACTGCAAAGGCAAACTGCTCCTTGTTTTCCATGATCATTGGTCAGCCAACCAGGCCTGCCATTCCTTGTTCCTGCTTTTCCATTTCCTCGCTGGCAACACAACGAATAGGAAACACAATGATTGAGAGAAGATTAATTATCAACAGTGCATTTTGATTCTTTTATTTTGAGTTCGTTAGCTTATGTTTCCCTCCTTGTAATAGCATTAGCAAGATTAATTATCGAATCCGATATCCCAAGAATTAAGAAAAGAAATGGCGAAGGGAATTTAACCAACCGGAGGAGCCCAGTGAGGTGATCAGCATGGGCAAAGTTGTTGTCTTCACGGGCTTTCAAGATGCTAAGCATTAGGTTGATCCTGACTTGGTTGTAATCACTCTGCTTGGCTATGTTCATCGTCTCCTCTTTGAGGCTGCGGCATTCAGATTCTATCTCTTCAAACTTTTGTCTTATTTCTCGTTGCCCTTCTCTTATGCGTTTTTGTCCCTCGCCGATCTCTACCATATCTGTTTTCAATCGTTCCATGGTTTCCCTCCGCTCTCTGTTCTTCTTAACATGTATAAGAATAATAATAATTTTTTAATTTCTGGGGATAATGACATGAAATATAGAAACAACAAGTCAAGAAACAAGCTTCAAGAATAATCTCTTTTTAAGAAAAACATAGAAATATAACTAGATTTGGTTCGTACCCATCGTTTCCTGTGTTTGGACTTGGAAACACTGCGGCTCGGGGCTAAAGGCTTGATCGAATCCATAGCTGCAGACGCCCGTATTGAATGACTTCCTTTCTCTTGAAATTGAAAGGTTGTGTTTACAATGATTCTGTTTAAAGCCTATTTCCAGTATACAATATAATATGATATTTATAAGTTTTTCATAACTTTAAAAAATATTTTTCACCTAAAATAAAAGAAAAAATATTTTCTTGAAAACCAAACTATTCTTTGACTGGAAAATGATTTTTTGTTAATTAATTTTTCTAATGACAAATAAATATAAAAAAAAATTAAAAATAATTCCTAAAAAATTACTTTTCATGAAATAAATAAGTTTTTTAGTGTTATAAAATGAAAATAAATATTGCTGCAAGAAAACACATATTGTTGGTCTTACATTTTGGGTCAATGCAGAAAGAAGCAAGCACAAGTGCACGACTTGGAATACAGTCGTGCCAGTGCCATGGCTACGTGGGAAAGAAAATACATATTGCTGCTCTTCCTTTTTATTAAATTAAAAAAAAAATGTAATGGTGAAAACACTGTAGAATAAGACTTGGATGAACCGTTTAAAAGTATGGTTATGGTAGTTTTTTAAAGTATTTTTTATTTAAAAATATATTAAAATTATATTTTTTTTATTTTTTAAAAAATTATTTTTTATATCAGTGTATCAAAATGATTTAAAATATTAATTTAAAGTAAAAAAAATAAAAAAAAAATTAAACTTTTTTAAAAATATTTTTGAAATATAAAAATAAATAAAGAAAGAATATGGATTCAAACAATGATGGAGCTTCCTTGATTCTGCATCTTCTCTGGTCATTGTTTCTTCATTTTCTCTTTCTTCCCTGTTGCTTGCATGCTCTGTTTCTCTTCTTTTTCCGTTGTGCCTTTTTCCCCCTTTCTTTGTGATGTGATTTTCGCATAAAGCGGCGATCTCATCACACATAGCATTATGCCAAACTGCATACCGGTCAGCATCAGAGAATGAAAAAGGCTCAGAAGAGGGAGAATACAGTACCCGTGTGGAGGTAGAAGTAGCGGCAGCGGAAGCAACCAGATTAGCTGACTTCAGCTGCCGCGGTCTAAAAGTCATAGGATGTCTGATGTGTGTTGATGGAGACGCAAGGGAAGATGGTTGTAGCGAGGAGACCTATGGCAGCTGATAAGAAGACAAATCAACCATAAGTTGCAGACCAGCAGGAGAGGATGATAAAGAAGCAGCCTCAAGCACAGGACTATCAGCAGAGGAGGGGCTGGAAGCCGAGACTGAAGCTGCAGGAGTGCTGGCCAAGGAGGGCGAAGCAGAGGAGGGACTAGAAAGTGCCCCAAGACCATGAGGAGAGGAGACCAATTGACGATCTGAACTTGCATCATAAGGGTTAGATAAACAAGCATGGGATGATGGCCAAGGGATGGGTGGAGGTTGTGGTCGGGTGGCTATTTGGAGTGGCAGAGCGGAGTGTTGTGGGTTGTTTGGGTGGCTGATGAAAGTGGGTGGCGGTGGGTGGTTTAGCAAATTTAGGAGGGTAACAGTAGTGGGTGGGGTGGGGGTTGTGATGGAGACCTTTGCAATCTGTTCAAAATTATCAAATGGAAACACATGTTCATGGAAGCGGACATGACGAGAAATATAAATACGGTGAGATGCAATCTCAAGACATCGATAACCAAGATGCAGGGAACTATATCCAAAAAACACACATGGAGAGGAACGAAAATCCAATTTGTGATTATTGTATTGACGCAGAAAAGGAAAACAGAGACACCCAAATGTACATAAAAAAATGATAATCAGGAGACCGTTGAAATAAACAATCAAACGGAGAGCGATGGGCAAAAATAGGAGTAGGCATGCGATTTATAAGATAAACAGAGGTTTCAAAAGCATAATTCCATAATCGAAAAGGTGTTTTACATTGCCCTAAAAGAGTAAGACCTGTTTCCAAAATATCCCTATGATGACGCTCTACTGTTCCATTTTGTTCATCAGTGTGGGGACAAATCAGACGATGATGAATACCAATGATTTGAAAAAATGTGGATAGTTTTCGGTATTCACCACCCCAATCAGTTTGAACAGATTTTGTTTTTAATAAAAATTGACGTTCGACAAGAGTCTGAAATTGATGAAAAACAGAGTAAACATCAGACTTAGCAACGAGAGGATAATACCATACATATTTAGTATAAGCATCAACAAAGATAACAAAATAACGATAGCCATCTGAAGAAAAAAGAGGAGCAGAGCCCCATATATCACTAAAAATTAATTCAAGTGGAGCAGAAGTTTTGTGACCCGTAAATCCTAAAGACAAACGCGATGATTTTCCTAAAGGACAACTTTGACATTGAAAATTAAGACGTTTGTTGTTACAAATGATATTTTTCGAGATTAACAATTGAAAAATACATGAAGTAGGATAACCTAGTCGACGATGCCATAAATCGGCAGAGGCAGAAGTGCAGGGAGACCAATAGGCTTGAGGAACTGACGTGACGGAAGACTTGGTCAGGGCATAGAGACCATCTTTACTCTAACCTGAGAGAAAGACTTCATGGGTGTTGAAATCCTTGATATAAAACACACGAGGGTGAAATTCAAAATAAACATTATTATCAAGACAAAATTTCTGAATAGAGAGCAGAGGTTTCGTGATTGCAGGAACATGAAGAACATTAGATAAGGTGAAAGAACGATGTGGTGTATATATTTTTGTATGACCAAGATGAGATATAGGAAGGCGAACATGAAGAACATTAGATAAGGTGAAAGAACGATGTGGTGTATATATTTTTGTATGACTAAGATGAGATATAGGAAGGCCCTTACCATCAACAACATGTAAATTATCATTACCAAGATACGGTTCTGAAGCAGTTAAGGTGGCAAGATCAGGTGTGACGTGTTGATTGGCATCGGTATTCGAAAACCAATCAACAGAACCGGTTGAGGAGAGATTGCACTGCACCAGGTTGGCAGTAGGTTGTTGGCCATAACCTCGCTGCTGGAATTGAGGGAAATGAGGAGTTGTATGGCCGAAATTCTAACACAGTTGGCAGCGTGGATTCTACCCCCTATTGCGCTGCCAGGAGCCCTGCCTATTATCACCGAAGGAGGAGTTTTGGAAGCTGCGGTGATCAGGTCTGGAGCCAGCAAATCGGTTGCCTCTACTGTTGGACTGGTTGGGACGCCAACCACCGTTGAAGCGGCCCCTGCTGCGGCCAGAATTACCAAAAGTCTGGCGCTGCGTAACAAGAACAAAAGATGGAATGTTGGGTGTGGGCAGCAGAGGAGCATGTATGGCAGCAGAAGATTTGTGAAGAAATTCATGTGTGAGGAGATGGCTATGAAGATCTGCATATGATAAAGGTTTAGCCTTGGTAATAAGACTGGTAACTAAGTCCTTAAACTCTCCCCGAATACCACGAAACACATATAAATTGAAATCTTCAAGTGAAACTGGCAGACCAACAGCGACCAATTCATCAAATAAAGCCTTCGCTTTTTGCATAAATTGAGTTACTGATTCATCACCATGTCGAAGATCCTGAAGAGAGCTGTGAAGTTGCATAATACGAGAGTTGGAGGTGGAAGTGAGAGCTCGCTCAAGAGTGCCCCAAGCTGAACAAGAACTTTGATAGCCAACAACAAGATGCAAAACTTTCATAGATAGGGAGGAAAGAAGAGCACTTAGAATGAGTTGGTTGTGTTGTTTTCAGGTTTGAAAAAACGGATTTACCTGAAGAGAGATACCATCATGAGCAAGAACATGTGTTGATGGACATGTGTTGGAGCCATCAATAAAACCAAAAACTCCTTGACCTAGGAGATAAGACAGCATCTACATACACCAATATAAATAATTGGTTTTTGTTAATTTAAGGGAGATGACTTGATGAGTGTAAGAAAGGGAGATAATGCTTGTGGCAGCAGAGGCAGCAGACGTGGGCTACAAGAGGAGGCGTTCACAAGCCATGGCAGAGGAGAATCCAGGCTATGACGCAGCAGAGGAGGCGCTGCAAAAGAAGAGGGCTGCACTGCTGGAGAAGAAGAAAGCTGGATTGCTGGTGCTGCAGAATTTAAAGATGTATGTGGCGGCTATTCCATTGAAAAAGGGAGGTTGGGATGCTGGGAGAAAAGTAGGTTTAATTTATTTTAGGGTTTTATAGCTCTGATACTAAGTTGAGAATAATTGAATGTGTTAGGTTGTGCTTTAGCCAACCTTTCTATTTATATAAAGGCAGTAGAACACTGCAGTAACTGTAATGATTACAACATCCTATATTACTTTTCTATTCTGATAGATACATGAGTAACTATAATAATTACAACATCCTATATTAATTTTCTATTCTATAATTCTTTGTTTTTCAATTGACATGAAATTGTTATTTTATCTCGGTTGCGGAGTTGTTATAATATCGATTTAGATTCGATTATAGATAAATTATATTCCACAAATTATCGAAGGATGTAACTTTAATAGTGAATTTATTTTTACTTTCACTTCAATTTATGTAATTTTAAATTTATTTTTTTAATATTTTAGGTAGTGTATTTGAATTAAGACTTTACTACTAACTTTAAAAATTCATGTATATAAATTAATAATTAAAAATTATATATTTATTTAATAGGTCAGGATTGAAAAAATATTCTGACTCCACCGTCTTGCCAAAAATCACGGTTCCATATTTGGAACCAAAGTGGTACGTATATGTGATGCAATGATAAGTTCTAGATATGAGCTTCGTTGTCACGAGGATGTAATATTTGGGCTCTTGGAATACTGGTGTCCTGAAACCAATACTCTTGTTTTCCCATGGGGAGAGGCAACCATTACTCTTGAAGATATCGCGAGTCTTGTTGGGCTTCCTGTTCTTCGTGAGCCGGTGACAAAGCCTCTTGCGGGGGATTCGGTGAAAATTGAAGAAGAGACGAGGAAGCAATATCGAAAGGAAATGTGTCGGAGCAAGTTGAAGAAAGCCCGCCATGGGTCTTAGCTCAAGCATTTTATGAACAGTGTGAGTACGATCATATAGGGTTTTTGCACTACGGTTGTCAAGTTTTGTCTTGCCTTCTCTTCCAGAACATACCATTCAAAAGCATGATTTTGCAGTTGCCATCCATTTTGTCTGAAGGGACCAAGATTGCACTAGCTCCTGCTGTGCTCGCCAGTCTTCATAAGAACTTAAGATCGTTGAAAGAACAGGCTGCTGCTGCTGCTTCGGGTTCTATTGCCGTTTCAGGTCCCCTGCAAATGGGCTTTTGAGAGGTTCCCACTTCTGGGACCTCAGTGTCCTAATCTACTTAAACATGGTGAACCGAGGGCTGCTAGATGGAACAAACTGAATTTTAAAATCTGTCTGCCATTAACCAGATCAGTCCTGAAAGTGCCTGACAAATTTAAATGGCTTCCACATGCCGATAATTTGGATAATCGGCACCGTTCATCGTATTACAAAGAAGATGATCTACGATTCACATGAACCAATACTAAGGGTAAGAGCTACAGTACTGACCACTTGGAGAACCTTTTTGGATGGTTTGACTCATATTTTAAAACAATGCTAACTTTGTTAATGACATGCATTGATAGGACGACAATTCATATAGATACTGTTTGCTAGAAATTATAATTTTTTTTTTTTTAAATAATTCATGAGAGGTGAATTATTTTTTTGATGTTTGATAATGTTATAATAAATAAGTTGAAAAATATTTTCTAGTGTTTGATTATGTTATGGAAAATAAGTTGGAAAATAACTTATTAATGCTTTATTTTTTTCAAGTTTATTAAAATAATGATGAATAAATTTTAAAAATTTAAAATTTAAATGAGAATAAAATTGAAAAAAATAATAATATAATTTCATAAATTATCTCAAATAAAATAAATGACATTCAAAATAACAGAAATTAAATCTAACAGATAAAAAAAAATTAAAAGATGATGAAATTAAAATAATATTAATTATAATTTCATAAATTATTTCAAATAAAATAAGTAACAATAAAAAAAAAATGAAGATCAAATTTAATAGATAAAATATTTTAATTAAAAAAATAATAAGAGAATAACAGACACAAAAATAAGGACCAAAGTTAATATAAAAATCAAATTAAATCAAATTCTAAGAGATAAAATTTTTAAAAAATTCAAAATAAAATATTTAGCAATCAAAAATTTAAAGACCAAATTTAATATAATCAGCAAATAATATGATATTTCTAAATTTTTCATAACTTATGGAAAATATTTTCCACCCAAAATAAAAGGAAAAACACTTTCTTGAAAACCAAACTAAATTTTTCTTTGACTAAAAAATATTTTTTATTAACTAATTTTTTTAATGATAAACAAATACAAAAAAATTTAAAAAAGTACTTTTCATAAAATCAAGAGGGTTTAGTGTTATAAAATGAAAATAAATATTGTTGTAAGAAAACACATATTGCTGGTCTTTCTCTTTGGGTCAATACAGGAAGAAGTAAGCACGAGTGCACAACTTGGAATACAGTCCTGTCAGTGCCATGGACTCCATTGGAAAGAAAATACATATTGCTGCTCTTCCTTTTTATTAAATTAAAAAAAAAAACTAAATGTAATGGTGAAAACACTATAGAATAAGACTTAAATGAGCTCGTGTTATTATTATTGTTTTTTAAAATATTTTTATTTAAAAATATGTTAAAATAATTTTTTTTATTTTAAAAAAATTATTTTTTGATATTAATTTATTAAAATGATATGAAAATGCTAAAAAATATTAATTTAAATAGAAAAAATAAAAAAAATTAATTTTTTTTAATAATATTCTTGAAACGTTAAATAATATAGATTCAAACAGTGATGGAGCTTCGTTGAGTCTGCATCTTCTCTGGTCATTGTTTCTCCCTTTTCTCTTTCTTCTCTGTTGCTTGTATGCTCTGGCTTCTCTTCTTTTCCCGTTGTGCCTTTTTCCCCCTTTCTTAGTGATGTGTTTGGTATATTTCTATGTCCTTTTTAGCTGTCTGGCTGCTTTGGTTGTGCATTAAAAGCACTGTCCAGAACATGTGTTCATGATTGCCTTTTCAGGCTATGGAAGGCTGACTCTTAATTTTGGAATTCTCGCAATGTTTTTTCTAGGAATGGCAGTTAGATTAGACAGTTTGCTAACAGTTCTTCTGTATTATGCATTACATTCTTCAGTTTAGTTCGTATGGATTATTATTATAGTTTGTATGATTATTATTAGAGATTGAATAATTAAATAATTTATGATAATTTAGTTTTTAATAAAATATTCAAAATTATGTAATAAATTTTAAAAACAATTTTAAATCTATATAATGAGATTCTAAATGTTAAATTAATCCGGATTAACACAAAAAAAATATGAACATAAAAGAGAATAAGGTAGAAATTCTTATTAATCTGTTTATTCTAAAGTGTTCAAATTAACCTAAATATAAAGAGATTATATATAGGTTAAACTAAAAATATTATTCTACCCTTAATAAATAAAACAAAAGTAAATATATTATTTAACATCTCTCATCAAACTCATGATGCCACATCTACAAGTATTAAAAGTTTGCCAATTAGAAAACAAAAATGAGAAATGGAATGTGACTTAGTAAAGAAATCTGCAATTTGCAAGAAAAAATAAACAAAAGGCAAAGTAATGGTGTCATGCTTGAGATAATACAAGTAAGATGACAATCAATCTCAATGTACTTAGTTCGCTTATGAAAAATCGAATTGTGAGCAATCTAAATAGAACTCTGGTTGTCACAATACATAGTAGTAAAATGAGAAAGGAAAACTTTCATATTAATAAGTAACCAACGTAAACCAAACAATCTTCTTGGTAGTAAATGTCGTAGCACGATATTCCACTTCGGTTGAAGATTAAGAAACAATAGATTGTTTCTTGCTCTTTCAAGAAATAAAAGAATCACTTAGAAAGATACAGAAACCTGTAGCAAACTTGCGATATGTGATATCACTACCATAATCAATATTAGAGTATACTCGCAGCTCCAAGATGGAAGTAAAAGACTTTGAAACACTATACCTCAAAGATATCACAAAATATGAAGAACAAATGTCCAATAAACAGTAGTAAGAGAATAAACAAATTAACTAACAACATGAACAACATATGTAATATCTAGACAAGTAATGGTGAGATATATCAAGCTCCCAATAATAGTACAATATAAAGTAGGATATGTCAAAGGTATATCTGAAGAAGAAGAAGAATACTTTGCGTTAACCTTAATAGGAGTATCTACAGTCTTGTTATCAGTAAATCTAGCCCGCTCAAGAATATCTGCAACATATTTTAATTGAGAAAGAAGATAACCTCTAGATGAGGGAGCTACCTTAATACCCAGGAAATATCGAAGATAACTCAAATCTTTCATTTCAAACTATCTAGCCAACTCTATCTTCAAAACTAAAATATTATCAATGTCATCACTAGTAATACTCATGTCATCAATATATAAAGATAAAATGATACAACCTGCATCAGTGCATTTAATAAAAAGAGCAGAATCATGACTATTACAAACAAATTCAAGAAACAAGATCATAACAAAGAATTTCTCAAACCAAGCACGAAGTGCTTGTTTGAGACTATATAATACTTTTTTAAGCTTACAAACATACCTAGAGTCATGTGAAACACTAAGAAAGGGTACCATATAAACTTTTTCTTGAAAATCTCAATTCAAGAAGGCATTTTTAGCATCAAGTTAGGAGATATGCCACTGATAAATCAAAGCTACTATAATAAGAGTACGAATAGTAGCAATTTTTACAACAAGGGCAATTATCTCCTTATAATCCATACCATACTGTTTAGAGTATCCTTTTGCAACCAACCTAACTTTGTATTGCTCAATAGATCCATTAGAATTAGTCATGGTTTTATCCACCCAACAACAACCAACAATGCCCTTACCAGGAGATAGAGGAGGAACCACATCCCAAGTATATATCTTATGTAAAGCAAAAAGTTCCTCATCCATAGCTTGTTGTCAAAGAGGATCAATAATTGTCTTTTTATAGGAAAAGGGCCCAGAAAGATAATGAATAGAAGCTAAAAATGAACTAAATGATGAAGAATAACATGAAAAAGCAAAGTCTGGTAGTTTTATGGACTTATGAATGCATATAGATTGGCATAAAGGTGGGTCCACAATCTCAAAAGAAGCTTAGGGGGTTGTAGATGAGAATAGAGCTTCAGGTGTGCTGGAAAGCAAAGTGTCAGTATCTGCATGATGATGAGTACAAATTGATCGAACATGAAAAGGAGTACTTGAGGTACTAGAAGCCTGAGATGATAAACTACCAGAATTCTCAGAAAATGGATCTATACGAATAATATAAGATCTAGTCAAGGTATGAGTAATTGATGGAATAGAAAAGAAAGGTATATGCTCAAGAAAGACAACAAGACAAGACACATAAAGTTTCTGAGTTATTGAATCAAAACAATGATACCCCTTTTTATCTTCACCATAACCCAGAAAGATACAAATAGCATATCAAAAGGACAATTTATTGCATTCTACATGAGGACTAAGAACGAACAGGTACAATAAAAAACTCTAAAGGAGAATAATAAGGAATATACCTATATAACTTTTTTAAAGAAGACAAACTCGAACTATAAGATGATGAAATTGTATTAATCAAACTTAAAGCAGTAAGAACAATTTCTCCCCCAAAACTCACTAAGAACAAAAGCAAACAACAACAGAGAACGAGTACTTTTGATAATATGCCTATGTTTTCTTTCAGTAACTCCATTTTGCTCAGGAGTATCTATACATGAAATTTGGTGGATGGTTCCATTTAAGGCAAGCAACTGACAAAATTTATTAGAGGCGTATTCTCTACCCAAATCACACCTAAATCATTTGATTATAGCAGAATGTTGAGTTTTGACAAGAGATTGAAAGGCTGCATATATCTCAAAGAATTTAGAATGATTTTTCATTAAATAAACCCAACAATAATGAGTATGATCATCAATAAATAAAACATAACATTGAGACCCTTCTTTTGTGGCAACAAGAGAAGGTCCAAAATGAATCAAGTCAAATGGTGAAGAAGAACCATAAATACTTCAATTAAAAGGTAAAGCAAAAAATTTTACCAGTTTACATCCACTACAATTAGAAATATCACAGGTTTTCAAATTTCATAAAGCTCCTATAGATGCCAAAAATCTCAAATGAGAAGACAAAACATGACCTAGGTGAGAATGGCATAAATAAAAACTAGAAGATGAATGACTCAAACGAAAAGAAGAAAAATCAACAGTAGTAGTAGCAACAGCGGTAAAAGACACTTTTAACTCATCCAATATACATAGTCCATTCTCCCTACGACTTGTCCTAATCAACTTCTGAGAATGCAAATCATGTACACATTAAAAAGGAGAGAACAAAATGACTAAATAATCACCAGAATCACATAAATGGTCCAAAGAAACAAGATTTAATTTGAGGTTTTGAATAAGATAAACATTGGGAGGAGATAAGTGAGGTGTGACAACAGAACCAACACTTACTAAGGGCATGAGAGTGCCATTAGCAGTCATAACAAGAATGGAAGGCTAAGGGGATACAAAGGTCAAAGATAAAGAATCTGGAGACATATGATTTAAAGCACCAGAATCTAAGACTCATTTAGAACGTGACATACCTAAGAAACTATGAGGCAACTAACCTATGAAAGGAGAAGTGGACATTGCTTATGGTTGTAAGGAGAGAAACTTCTGAAATTGCTCAGCCAAAGTACTAGGATCTGTGATAGAGCCTGATGAAGATACTATTGCAGTATTGTGGTGAGGAGGTCTATAACTATGAGGTGGTTTATGAGCATTAGATTGTAACTCACTGTCATGCTTCCAAGCTTGATTTTGTTGTCTCAACTTGGGACATTAAGCCTTGCAATGACCTTTCTGCTTACAAAAATTACACTCGTTGGAATCAACCTTCGTGTAAGGCTTATTCAAATGATTAGAGAATGACTTAGAGGGTACTATTAATTTAGAAGGATTCAAAGCAAAAAGAATTCCCTTTTCAGAATAAGACTAAAGACATATTTTTTAAACTAATAACTCACTGACAACAGAGTTAACAGAAGGCAGTGGAGAACAATGCAGAATTGAACCTCTAAGTATTTTAAAATCACTGTGAAGTGCTGTTAAAAATTATATCAATCGTTGTTGCTCTCTACGCTCAATATAGGCACCACATGCCTTTAATTCTATCAATTCTGTAAAAGCCAATTGATCCCAAAGATTTATCATAGCATAATAAAACTCTTGAATACTCATATTCTTCTAATGAATAGCTTGTATGTCATTATCTAACCGATACTGCTTTGTAAAATTTGATTGCGTGAATAACCTTTGCAGATGATCCCAAACCCCCTTTGTTGTCTAATACTTCTCTAACTGCGTACCTATGGAATGCTAAACATAATTGTTGATCCAAGTAATAATATTTTCATTGTTTACTTCCCATGTATCTATCAGAACAACATCCCTCTCCTTAGTATTTTTAGGTATAACGTAAGTTCCACTAACATATCCCCACAACTTCTTACCCTTAAGGAAATTCCTCATTACATAACTCCGGTATGAATAATTCTTTTCATCCAACCTCACACTCACAAACTGAAGTGAATAATCTCTTCTGGTAACCATAATTAACAAACAAAAAGAACCAGAATGCAAAAGCAGCAAAAGACAAAGTGCCAAATTACAGAAACTGAATAGATATCATAGAAAATAAATAAATATCTTCTCAAAATTATACGATTATTTTCTAAAACACAACATAAGTTGCAGAAACTAAATGCAAATATCAAATTACAGAAGCTGAAGAAAAGAAGAAATACCAGATTTTGCATAAGCAGAAAACAAAATATCACTCCAAAAAATTTGAATTCACGAAAGCTGTGTTCGGGATTAAACCTTGTTCCATAAAAGAAATATAAACATAAAAGAGAAGAAGACTAAAATTCTCATTATTCTGTTTATTCTAAAGTGTTCAAGTTAACCTAAATATAAAGAGATTGTATATAAATTAAACTGAAAAATAATATTTTACTTTTAATAAATAAAATAAAAATAAATATATTATTTAACACTAAATACACTTAAATAATTTTATTTGATAGTTTTATGATATTTTTGGAACCAACAGTTGTGTTGACTCTCAACAAGAAAAGCGGGATGATACTATTTCGCTTTCCCTTTTAGTTTACACTGTTCCTATTTTATTTGGCCATGATCGAGTTGCTTAAGCTCCTATCCTTTCAATTTTTCACCGCTTTCCATGTTTTTTGGTTTGTTAAGGGGGTGCTGAGCTTCTTTCTTGCTACTTTTCATATCAACTATCAAATGATATGTGTCAGAGAGGATTTATCTGCCTTTTTTTCACCACAAGTTTGTTTATTTTCATGGTTAGCTGCGTTTGCGAGTTCCCTGCTCTCTTATTTCTAATTTTTCTAGCCTTTCTTTCACTGGGTTTCATACTTTTTTGCAGGGTGGTGGTTCTTTTTGGTTTCAGCCATGATAGTTTGCCCAGGTCTCATAAATAAATGTGTATCAGAGCATCTTCGTAACCAAAGATCCATCTCTCTTATGTTTTTCTGCAAATACTCTTCGCTTGGCCTTTTCCTCACCATGATCTGTTCAAAAGCAACATGATTATCGTTCTTCCAATCATATATGGAAAACCTCGGCTTCTGTTGTATTCAAGAGAATCGACCCAAGGTTCACAGCAGAATCAACTTTCTGTTTTTATCAGAATAAAAGGCCAATCCCAGATATAGATTTTTGGTTGCATGATGTTGCCATGAACACAGAGAAATGACCCCACAGCAAGGCTACACATGATCTCACTTTGTTTTGAAACTCAAACAGGACAAATTAAGGGTTTCTCTTTCGAAAATCGATGACTTGAGAGGTGGGTTTTTCAATCCCTTTCGTCATATTTTGGAAGTATACAGAAAGAAATTCCACAAACACTTTGTGAGCACGTTTGCTGTCCATTAAACGTAGATTCTTTCCTACTTCGCTGGTTTGCTAACGCGGCTACGCCACTGCTTTTGCTTTGCAATCACACTCTTTCTTATCCGTCCGACATCTCTTCATGCTGTGATTATACGACGAAAATTGCTGTTTCATATTCTAACGCTACACAGTTGGCTACGCAGATAAAAACTATATTCGAGAGATGATAATTCAAGTCAAGCAGGGTAGCTTGATTAACGTGACTTAGAATAAAAAATTTGAAAATAAAAACTAATTTTAAAAACAATCAGAAAAAAATTTAAGATAAAAAGATATAAGATAATGATAAACTCCATAGAAATGAATATGATAAAAGCCACGAAGCTTATGACTTAATAACTTTAATATTAAAGGACTATATCAAAAAAAATTCAAATTAAAAAAAAATAAAAAAAATTTGATAAAAAACCTGAATTATACTGGATTAATCAAAAAAACCCGCAATTTGAAATATATGAACGGGACATAAAGAAAAGCGGGACAAACAATGAAACTCAAGGCCTAATAAGTTCCATGAAACTAAGGCCTAATGAGTTAAATGATAAAATTAAAAAATAATTAATTTTTATAAAAAAGCATAAAAATACCAAAATAATTTAGGCTAATCCTTGAATCTAGTAAACATGACTCATGAGATCGAGAATAGCTCATTGAAGACAAACATTAAAAAATTCATTAAGCAAAGTCCCTATAAAAGCAAAAGCAAATGCAAAGAACAATGAAGACTAAAATAGATAAAAACAAATTGGAAGATATAATTGGTTTTTGAAAGAGATAACATGAATTTCTAGGCTAGAAGAGAGAAAAGATAGAGAAAAAGAAAAATATTCACAGGAGCTCAATTACACAATTTATTTGCCCCATTAGAAACGTTAATGACTAATGGATTATATATAAAACATCTTCTAACCCCTAAAATCAAGCTAAAATAGTTGAAATGTAACTGCGCGGTGAAAGGGCATGAGCTCTTTTAGTTTTTTTTTTCTGCAGCTAGGTGACTTACGATTTGTTCTGCACATGTGGCTCTGCATTTGAGACTTAAACAATGCCTGCTACGATTCTTTAACAGAAAGCATTGTTTAACCTCCATGCTTTAGGTATTTTTGTTGCATTTTGTTCAATTATGTCTGCCTATCTTCTTCTTCGATTACCTCAGGTTCTACTCAACCGAATGCTTATACCGTTTATATAACAACCGGTGGCATCGGAAACATAGTATGTACTATAACTCAAAACATTCAATTCGGAAAGAGAACGCAAATCCTTAATCAAATGAATACTTCATCAAGGAAGAAGGATACATATCTAGATTTAGGACTGATGATTTCATTTTATTAAGAAAAGACGATCAGGAGTCACTGCAAAGGCAAACTGCTCCTTGTTTTCCATGATCATTAGTCAGCCAACCAGGCCTGCCTTTCCTTGTTCCTGCTTTTCCATTTCCTCGCTGGCAACACAACGAATATGAAACACAATGATTGGGAGAAAAATAATTATCAACAGTGCATTTTGATTCTTTTATTTTGAGTTCGTTAGCTTATGTTTCCCTCCATGAAATAGCATTGGCAAGATTAATTATCGAATCCGAAATCCCAAAATTAAGAAAAGAAATGGCGAAGGGAATTTAACCAACCGGAGGAGCCCAGTGAGGTGATCAGCATGGGCAAAGTTGTTGTCTTCACGGGCTTTCAAGATGCTAAGCATTAGGTTGATCCTGACTTGGTTGTAATCACTCTGCTTGGCTATGTTCATCGTCTCCTCTTTGAGGCTGCGGCATTCAGATTCTATCTCTTCAAACTTTTGTCTTATTTCTCGTTGCCCTTCTCTTATGCGTTTTTGTCCCTCGCCGATCTCTACCATATCTGTTTTCAATCGTTCCATCTTTTCCCTCCTCTCTTTGTTCTTCTTAACATGTATAAGAATAATAATTATTTTTTAATTTCTGGGGATAATGACATGAAATATAGCAACAACAAGTCAAGAAACAAGCATCAAGAATAATCTTTTTTTTAAGAAAAACATAGCAATATAACTAGATTTGGTTCGTACCCATCGTTTCCTGTGTTTGGACTTGGAAACACTGCGGCTCGGGGCTAAAGGCTTGATCGAATCCATAGCTGCAGACGCCCGTATTGACTGACTTCCTTTCTATTGAAAGTGAAAGGTTGTGTTTACAATGAATTTGTGCTCTTCATTTATAAGAGGAGTCAGATCTATAATCAATCTACGAAGTTCTCCAGTCTTCCGCTCGAGCTTTGTAGATTTTCGCGTGTGATCGCGCGATAACGCCAGAAACCTAACCAGGCCCATCTCTGATGGGCCCCTATATCTATATATATATATATATATATATATATATATATGGTTTTAATTTTTTTAATAATTCTTTTAAATATTTAGATCAGATTCATTTCTTATGGACAGAACATATCTAGCCTAATAACCAACAACATGCATAACGGGTCCTAGTTTCAGTAAAAATCTTGAATTATTATTGCTGTTTTCAGATTATCCATTCAAGAATTATTTTATAAAGTTGTTTAGTTTTAATCAAACTTCTCATAATATTTAGTTTAATTTTATAATATTATTATATAATTAAAAAATAAAATTGTTAAACTGATAAAGATAAAAATAAAGCAAATAAACCTCAAGTGCTTATCTTGTCAGAATTGGTGGGCAGAACAGATAACGCCTAGTAGACCGGTTTATTTTTAAAAAAAATTTAATTAATTTAATCGATTCTTTAAATTGATGGCAAGATTACGGAATGCCCTGTTGGTGGAAGGGGAAGGTTTTACATATCTATTATCTTGCCTCCTCTGTATGTTTATCGCCGCGATTCCTTATCCCTGTCCCATACGATTTTTTTAATTATTATTTTTTATAATATACTTTTCAGTTTTTTTCTCGATCAAATCGCACACTTCAAATCACCAGGATAAAATCGAATAAAATCTCGAGTGCTTGTCTTGTCAGAATTGGTGGGCAGAACAGAGAACACCTAGTAGACTCTGCGTTGGGTCCAGCACACCTCTTCATGCCATGCTGCTGCAATGGTTACTTTATATTTATTTCTTTTATCCTTTGAACCTTCTTCACCATCTGTTGTGAATGGTGGGAGTCATGATCCATGAAGGAACCTGCTGCAAAAGATACCGAAGAACAGGAGGAGGAACATTCTCAAGATCCATTCTGAAAAGACCCCAAACAAGTTAGAAGCGAATACATTAAGATGTGAAGACTGGCATCGAAGAGCTTCCGAGGAGTCATATTCAACTTCAAGGGGGGGCAGCCTCTCTTTGGCGATACTGACGCCATGCCTGACAGTCGAAAGCTCTACTACCATGTTAGTAGCAGAGCCAACAGAAGAAGAGAAGCCATGAGTCAGATCTGTAACCAGCCCATGCAGTCTCAGGTATGCGGTAAATAATGTTCTGAACAGAAGTCAACTGCACGCAGCATTGAAACCCTGACGCGTCGAGCAAATGCCATTAAATCTTCATTCAAACTAGAACCAGCAGTCTAAAGCCACATTTGTTTTTCTCCATGGAACTTGAAGAAATCCCAGCTTTCCAGAGCTATAGCATACGGACACCAAATAAAACTCTCTTTTGCCGAGTCTAAAACCAACGAAACACTCTCAACTTTCTGTTTCAATTTGTCCCAGTACTGAGCCAACCTAGGGCACCCACTCTTCATCAGATTAGGCTTCGGCTGCAGTTCATTGAACCTCTTCCAAAGCCCAGCCTGAACTGATTGCGTTGATGACCAAAGCTTAACTATTAAACCATCATGTTTTCCAATTGGAATCCCCAACAAGGTTGACTCTGCGATTTCCCTTCCAACAACGTCATATATATCTCTGTAAATGCAGGCAAGAACAGCAGGTGCAGGTGCAAGTGCAATTCTATTGCATGCCTCTAGCGACATGAATTACAATAGAGAAAACAAGCTTCCTGATGGAATCATAAGTATATGGGAGAATATACCTTGAAACGCTTCATGCTAAATCTCGCTGCCACTATCCATGAATTTCCTCATTCACGACAGATTACTGGCCTTCTTAGTGTTGAATTAAACTCAACCTCTAGATGGTCAAGGAAGGCAACCAGTCACCGACCACCGACCAGCCACCAACCGATCAGCCGCCAGCCACCAGCCGCAGCCGCCAGCCGCCCCCACAGCTGCCACAGCCGCCAGCTGCCTTCACACTTGAAGGTTGAATTTTCTTGTTTTGATTTCGTGTATAAATAGAGTGCCCAGCTTATGTTATATGTGTGGAGAGAATTGAGAGAAACACAAGTAAGAGAAAGAGAGAGAGAGGGCGTGTATTGTGTTAAGTTTTCATTAATTGTAAGCTTCGGTTTTGTGTAATAAAACAGTGTGTTTTATCCCCTCTGAGTGTTTCAAAGCCACCACCAGTGGTTTCTCCCACCAACAATTGGTATCAGAGCCCCGTTCGTCGGAAAACAGAAGTGTTTTGGGGTATATCCGAATTTTCAAAATTGTCAAAAACAAGTTTTGATCATTCCAAAGTGTAGAGCTCATCAAGATGAACTCACTGCCGCAAGAATCAGCCTGATCGGAGGAGGAGGTAGCCCACACGCGCCGCCTGAAGATTCTGCACTGTTAGCCCACGCGCAGCCACTCGCGCCAGAGGAAGACGACGACTGACGTCCACGCGCGCCATATTGGAGCCGCGCCGAGCCGCTTACGCCGAGACCTAGCCGAGCCATAAGCCGAGTCCAGCCGAGCCGTATCTCGCGCCGAGCCGAGCCGCGTTCCAGCCTCAGCCGAGTCGAAGGAATATTCCACAGAATATTCCCGGTTCAACCCAGCGAACCGCCCGCCGTACAAAATTGGTTTTTTGACCGGTTCACCCATTTTTTGACCCGATTTCAACAAAGTCAGACCGGTTCCCGACTATTTGGACCATTCCGGATCGATCTACAGTGTCCGTTTGGTCAAATTCGGCTCCCAGAAGGCGATATAGTCATTAAAAGAGCAAAATGACTACAGAAGGTACACATACACTCATTCCAAAGCTGACCAAAGACAACTATGATAGTTGGTGCATCAGATTGAAGGCATTTCTTGGGTCACAAGAGTGTTTGGATATTGTACAAACTGGTTATGATGAACCAGAGTCCAAAGAAAGAGAAGATGCTTTACAAGAGGCACATAAGCAAGCCTTGAAAGTCAACAGAAAGAAGGACAAACAAAGCCAAGACCATTCATCTACCAAAGGTCTTGATGAAGATACATTCGAGATCATAGCTTCCGCTGAAACATCACATGATATATGGGAGGCTCTCCAACAGAAATACAAAGGTGCTGACAGAATTAAGAAGATTCGTCTTCAATCTTTGCGAGGAGAATTTGAGTTATTGCAAATGAAGTCCTCGGAGTCTATTTCTGATTATCACACAAGGATTATGGTGATAGTCAACCAGATGAGGAGAAATGGAGAAGCCATCATCGATGCTCGAATTACTGAAAAAATTTTGAGATCCCTAGATCCAAAATTCGATTTTGTTGTTGTCGCAATTGAAGAGTCCAAAGATGTGGACAAGTTGACGGTTGATGAGCTTATGAGTTCTTTGCAAGCTCATGAGCAGAAGATTGTAAAGCGAAATGGAGATAAGGCAATTGAGCATGCCTTACAAGCAAAGCTGTCTCTCAAGGAAAGATATGAGCAAGGGGAGACTTCATCAAGTGGCTACACCACTCAAGGAGGAAGTCAACAATCCAGAGAAGGATTCCAGCAATTCCAAGGAAGAGGTTCTTGGAATACAAGTTTTAGAGGAAGAGGTGGCAGAAACACCACCAGAGGAGGCCGAGGACAACAAGCATTCACTCCCAGAGGAAGAGGAGGCGGTTACAATAACCGTGACAAGAGGAATATCAAATGTTATAGTTGCAATCAATTTGGGCACTATAGCACTGAATGCAGAAGAAAAGCTCCGTTAGAGATACGTGAGCAAGCCAACTTTGCAGAAAAGGATGACAGAGAAGAAACTGCATTTCTTGTCCAACAAGGACTTGATAAGAAAAAGGAGGACATATGGTATCTAGATACTGGAGCCAGCAATCATATGTGCGGCTACCGAGAGTTATTTAGTAATCTAGATGAGACCAAGCAAGGTCTAGTTACTTTTGGAGATACCACAAAGGTTCCATTCAAAGGTAAAGGCAACATCCCAGTCAAGATGAAGAATGGCGATTCCAGCTACATCGCCGATGTGTATTATGTCCCAGCCATAAAACAGAACCTAATCAGCTTAGGTCAACTTTTGGAGAGAGGCTATACATTTTACTCGGAGAATTGTCATCTGGCAATTAGAGACAAACAATTGGAGATTAAATGGCCTAATGTGAAAATGTCCAAGAATAGGATGTTTCCTTTGAACATCCAGTATGATGCAGCAAGGTGTTTGAGCGCCATCACCAACAGTGAAGAATGGCTTTGGCACCTGAGACTTGGACATCTGAATTTCACGAGTTTGAAGATGCTAGCAAGCAAGAAGATGGTCAAAGGTTTGCCTCACATTGATCATCCAGATGAAGTCTGTGAGAGTTGTGTCCTCAGCAAACATCACAGCTCCAGTTTTGCCAAAGAAGTCAACTGGAGAGCAAAGAGGCCACTGGAGTTAGTACACACAGATGTGTGTGGCCCAATTACGCCTATGTCGACTGGACAAAATAGGTACTTCCTCACTTTTACTGATGATTTTAGTAGAAAGACGTGGATATACTTTCTGAAGAGGAAGTCAGAAGTATTCAATTGTTTTAAAGATTTTAAAGCAATTGTGGAGAAGCAAAGTGGTTACATGATCAGAACCGTAAGATCTGATCAAGGTGGAGAATATACAGCCAATGACTTTGAAGCCTTCTGTACACAACAAGGCATCAGACATCAGACGACGCCAGCTTATACACCACAGTTGAACGGTGTAGCAGAAAGGAAGAATCGCACGATTCTTGACATGGCAAGAAGTCTGCTCAAAGCAAAGAAATTGCCCAAGCAATACTGGGCTGAAGCTGTATCATGTGCAGTATATTTGTTGAATCGTTGCCCAACTAAAAGTTTGCAAGGAGTCATTCCAGAAGAAGCATGGAGTGGTCACAAACCAAGTGTTACTCATCTACGAGTCTTTGGTTGTGTGGCATATGCAAAGATCCCAGATGCAAGAAGGAAAAAGCTCAATGATAAGAGCGAGAAATGCATCTTTGTAGGATATGGTGAAAGAAGGATGGGATACAGGTTGTATAATCCCATCACGAAGAAGGTGATTACGAGTAGAGATGTTATCTTTGAAGAGATTAAATCTTGGGGCATGGAATGGTGATCAAGAAGCAATCAAATGGATCAATCTTGATTTGATCCTTGAAGGTGAAGAAGTACCAACAGTACTTGTCGAAGAACCGATTGTACCTGCAGAAGAACTGATTGTGCCAGCAGCTGAACCACAAAGTCCAGTGTTTATACCAGCAGCTGAACCACAAAGTCCGGTGCACAGATTCCCTGTATTCAACAGGAGGAACACACCAGGAGCATCATCATCAACACCACCATCAGCATCCTCGTCAGAATTTTAAGGAAACCAAAGAAAGATGCGGAATCTTGAAGAGTTGTACGATACCACTCAGGTTATGGAAGATACAACTCTATTTTGTTTCCATGCAGATAAGGACCCACCAGAAAAGACGAAAGCCAAATTAGTGAATAAACGCTACAAGCAGAGAGAAGGCATTGAAGGGAGAAGTATTCATGCTTGGCATGATATCTCTTGATTGAGTTTAAAGGGGAGATTTGTTGAATTAAACTCAACCTCTAGATGGTCAAGGAAGGCAACCAGCCACCAGCCACCGACCACCGACCAGCCACCAACCGACCAGCCGCCAGCCACCAGCCGCAGCCGCCAGCCGCCCCCACAGCTGCCACAGCCGCCAGCCGCCAGCCGCCTTCACACTTGAAGGTTGAATTTTCTTGTTTTGATTTCGTGTATAAATAGAGTGCCCAGCTTATGTTATATGTGTGGAGAGAATTGAGAGAAACACAAGTAAGAGAAAGAGAGAGAGAGGGCGTGTATTGTGTTAAGTTTTCATTAATTGTAAGCTTCGATTTTGTGTAATAAAACAGTGTGTTTTATCCCCTCTGAGTGTTTCAAAGCCACCACCAGTGGTTTCTCCCACCAACACTTAGCAGGTGTCCTTGTCATTTCTACAGCTGCAGTCTGGAAAACTGGAACTTCTCATTACAATACGATAATTCTCAATCCAGAAATTTGATGCTTGCTCTTCTCGCTAATCTGATTGCTGTACTTCATCTTCCCTTGCATCTTCTTTTTTAATCTTAACCCTAGATTTCACCATGGTTTCCTTGAAAAAAGCTGGTTGTCGAAGAGCAGCGCCAGAAAAGTAGATACGCTTTTATAATTTTGAAAAGTTGTGTTTGCAATGACAAGGGTTCTTCACAATATCAGTTAATTTATACAGAGGATTCAGATCTGTAATCAATCTACGATGGTATCAAAAGTTTTCCGCCCGCTCGAGCTTGGTAGATTTCTCGCGTGTAATCGCACGATAACGCCAGAAATTTGGACCAGTTCATTTCTCATGGGCCTATATATATATATATATATATATATATATATATATAAAGGTAAGGAAAGCAGTTACTATTTTTAGTAGCTACTTTGGACTAAATTATATGATTATCAAATCCGACCGGTTAGTTGGCTCGGTTAAAAGATTGAGTTTTAAGTTTTATAGGTTAATTTGAGTAAAAAAAAATTTTAAAAAAAAAAATTTAAATTCTTAATATTTTATATGAAAAACTTAAGAAAAAAAAAATATATATATATATATATATATATATATATGAATATAGGCTATATATATTGCAAATAATAAAGTTTAATAGAATATTTTAAAAAATAATTGTCCTGCATTGAAAAATATTATATTATCCTTTTAAGTTGAAATATTTAAATTAAAAAAAAAAATTATCTTACATTGAAAAAATAACTTATTTCTTGTAAACATAGAGTATATATATTAAAGAGCTTCAAATCTTATATTGAATAAATATTATACTATCATTTTAAGTTGAAATATTTAAACCAAAACATTTTTTTATCCAATAATATAAAACATAATTTCATTCCTTTGCATACAAGGACCGGTTATAACTCAATAATCAACATGTATAATGGATTCTACTTTCAGTAAAATTTTGAATTATTATTATTGTTTTGTTCTTGATCATCCTAACAATGTTATTTTTTATTTTTATTTTTTAAAGTGGAGTTCATGATTCAAGTTATAGGTTTTACAAATTTAAACCGTAAAGTTCAAGTTGATTTAATATATTATTATTTTATTATTAAAAACTCTTTTAATATTTAATTGATTTTAAATTAATCATCCTAATTTATTTGAATTCGATATTTATAAAGTTATAACAATTGAAATCAAACATCACAATATTTAATTAATGTTGAACTCTGCTAGTTTTTATTGTTTCTATTTAAACTATTATATAAACAAATAAAAGATGTTTTTAAAAAATAAAATTATTAAACAAAATCATATATTTAGTGAGTTAAACTACAAATATCAAATTGGTCTTAATATTAAAGAAAAAATCTCTTCCTTAAAATTTTTTTATATCAAAACAACACTTCAAATCAACTGGATAATAAAAAAAAAAAAAAAAAAAAAAAAACTCCCAAGTGCTTATCTAGTCAGGATTGGGTGGGCGAGGCTTGTTAAGGGTTCGGTTCGGTTCGGTTTCAACCATAAAAACCAAACCTAACCAAGAACCTCATATTTTTAAAATTTAAATCAAACTGAATTGGATTCCAGTTCAAACTGAACCGGTTTGGTTCGGTTGAATCCGTTTTTGTAGCTAAAAAACCGGGAAACCTAATCATTAAATTAATGGGTTTTTTTTTACCTTTTTTTTTTAATGGGCTTAAATTAAATTGGGCTGTAAAATTTTCTTCTTGGGCTAAATTTATAGGCTTTTTAATTAAAACTCTTTAAAATGTTATAATTTGATTAATTTTGCTATATGTTTTTTAATGAAATTAAAAATATTGAAATTTTTTTTGAAATGCTTAATTGCTTATAGTAACAATAAATTTGAAATGTTCTATTTTACTATCTTTAATATGCAAAGAAATAAGCTATGAAAATTGAAATCAATGCAATATGCAAGATGCATGATCAAATTTGGGTACCTCAAATTAACAGAGGTGTTCACACTAAAAAAGTTTACATTAGCAAATAGCAACCAGTAATAAATTATCATAAACATTCGGCATAAGTTGAAGAAAAAAATCCAACACCAGCACTACAGTAGCTTCCAAAACTTCCAACAATAGCAAAAGCCAAAAAATTCAGTAAGGATACTGCTATAAAAAAAAACACTAGGAAATTAGCAACATATTACAGTTCGACAATTAAAAAAATTAGCAATGCAAAATTTTAAAAGGAATTAATAAGGCAAAGTAAATTAATTACCAAAAACAATTATATTTCAAGATTGCACCAACATCATCAATACAACTTACAAACAATCAGTTGAGATTTTTAAACTTTCACCAAATTCTACAAAAACATAAATTAAAATGTTAGATTAAACATATGTAAATAAATGATATTATAAAATAACTACATTTAAATTTGTAAAAGAAATTACCTGACTCAATCATCTCCATTATTAGCCCCTTTTATTATAGGCTTAGGTTTTAAGACTAAAGTTTTTTGTTTTTGGTCAATCATAAAAGGAAATTTTTTGCATACACCTAGATGACTCCACATGTTACTAGTCCCATTAAGTATAGTATGACATGCATAGTCTTTTCCACAATACATACATGTAGCCCTAGGAGACTTAACATTACTATCTAGTTTTTTAAAGTGATCCTAAATTTAAGATGTTTTTATTTTATTAGATCTAGAGGCTGGATTACCTTCACTTTTAGTGTTGCTATTTGCATTAGAAGTAGCAACTGGAACTGGAATTGGAATAGGCAAAGAATTGGGTTCCGAACTTGAAGGATTTGATTCAATTGGTGTAGGATCTTCTCGATTATCCATCTGAAATTAAGAAACCAACAACAACATCAATCAAACAATTATTTTTAGCTATGTAGATACATTTTGCAAATAGCCTATGATACATTTTGCAATACATGCAATACATACGAAAATAACCTAAGATTGTCTTGCCTACTATTCTGCCAGTTAATGCAAAAATAAGAAAAAAGCCTATGATACATTTGCAAACATGCAGATGCAATACATGCAGAAATAGCCTAAGATTGCCTTGCCTACTATTCTACTAGTTAATACAAAAGCAAGAAAAAAAGCCTATGATATATTTTGCAATACATTGCAGTAAACAAAAGATACTTGGAATAAACCCACTCATGTTAAGTTTGAGTAACAATCATTTATATGTTAAGCAAAAAATCATAAATGGATTCAGTTGTTTGTCTGGAGTAATTCAAAAAATGTTCTGCTACTTAGGTATAGCATGTTTACAAACTATTACAAATGAAGAATAACATCTACAAACCTCTTACAGTTTTTTCTCGGGACATGTATAGAATTCACTGATAAATATAACAATATATGGTGCAAGTACTTGTTATGTATATTTTTAGAAAATGTTACAAGAAACAATACATAGAGAAAAGACACGTAACAAGCCAATGACAACATTACCAAGATTGGAATTAAGCAAGCAATTGACTCATTAGTCACTGAATCTAATATGCATAGTCTAAAATAACATCCAAATCCCCACAGAATGCAAGCAATACAGAATGGTATAATAGTAGAATGTTCAACAAAGGAAAATATAGAGCTTTTATCAACAGTAAACAAAAGACTAATAATTTAGCATGAAATTGAAACGTATATTCACATCTGGAAGAGGAAATGCAACAGTCAACAAAATGGAAGCATGTATTGCTTCTGTTAACTAAACAAAACATCAACAAAACAAAACAAGATAAGAATTTAAGCTTAAAATCACAAGGGTAGCAGTAAAGCAACAATCAACACTCAACAGATTATTTGAAATCTAAAGCAATATATATGGAATAAAAGAAGTATGTAACAGAAATTTACCTTTCAACAGACAACAGATGGAATTAAATGATGAAGCCTGAAAGATGGAGACGGTATCTGGAAAAGATGAAGTTGAAGATGGAATAGACTTAAAATAAACTTTCAAATCCACTAAACAAAGAATCAAAGATGAAGATGAAATTTACCTTGCTGTCATTGCTAAAATGAAGACGCCTGAAAGATGGAGATGATTTCTAGGAAAGATGAAGATGGAGACGGTTTCTAGAAAATATGAAGATGAAAATGGAATAGATTTAGGATATACTTTCAAACCCATGAAAAAAAGAATCAAAGAAGATGGAATTTACCTTGCTGTCGTTGCTTAAATAAAGAAGGTTTTTGGGAAAGGAAGATTGTGAATTAATTAGTGAGGAAGATTGGGTTTCTGTTGGAAGTGGGAAGGAAGGAGATGACTTTGTGAGAGAACTGAGAACTGAGAACTGAGATGAGAATAAGATGTTAGGGAGAGAGGCCGATTAGGTTAATTTAACTATTTATATTGTCTTTTTTTTAATTGTTTAATGGGTTCGGTTCAGTTTGGCTTGATTTTTTGGTTAAAACCGAAACCGAACCAGACCTGTTAACATTTATGGTTTTTTAAATCGGTTTAATCAGTTTTTAATTTTGATTTGGTTATTTCAATTAATTTTTTTTTATTTTGTCGGTTTTCTCAGTTAATCGATTATTTTGAACACCCTGGAATGCGCAGAACTGATAATGCCTTGTAGACTGTGCGTTGGGAGCAGCAGCACATAACATTTGTCTGCACACTGTGACAATAACTTCATGCCAGAGTGCATGGTTACAATATGAATATATTTATTTCTTTTATCCTTTTAACCTTGTTCTGCATCTGTTGTAAATGGTGGGAGTTATCCATTAATTAGGAACCTGCTGCAATGCTTACTGCCATGTTAGTAGCATAGCCAACAGCAGAAGAGAAGCCATGAATTCAAATAAAATAAAATCAAGCAACTAAGGAAGTGTTTGTTTATGCGTTTGTAACTGTGTTTTGGTAAATTTTAATTTTTTTTTTTGCTAAAATTGAGTGACGGTTGTACTTTTTAGATCGTTTTGATGTGCTGATGTCAAAAATGATTTTTAAAAAATGAAAAAATATATTTGCATGTATTTCGGTATGAAAAGCTATTTGAAAAGCAACCGCTACCACACTGCCAAACACGCTCGAAGAAGGCTAGCTAGGTTAACAATTTTAGTCTTAATCTTTCTGTTTTTATTCGGCTGCATCGCCCGGGCAATTCACTTAGAATGTAATGCAACTCAAAACATTCAATTCGGAACAGAGAACACAAATCCTTTATCAAATGAAAACTTCATCGAAGGAAGAAGGATATTAAGGGCAGACTAATGTCAACACATCTAGATTTAGGACTGATGGTTTCATTTTAATAAGAAAAGACGATCAGGAGACACTGCTAAGGCAAACTGCTCGTTGTACTCCATGATCATTAGTCAGCCAACCGGGCCTGCCTTTCCTTGTTCCTTCTTTTCCATTTCCTCGCTGGCAAGACACCGAATAGGAAACACAATTATTGAGAGAAGATTAATTATCAACGGTGCATTTTGATTCTTTTATTTTGAGTTCGTTAACTTGTGTTTCCCTCCTTGTAATAGCTAGCATTAGCAAGATTAATTATGAAATCCGATATCCCAATAATTAAGAAAAGAAATGGAGAAGGGAATTTAACCAACCGGAGGAGCCCAGTCAGGTGATCAGCATGGGCAAAGTTGTTGTCTTCACGGGCTTTTAAGATGCTAAACATTAGGTTTATCCTGATTTGGTTGTAATCACTCTGCTTGGCTATGTTCATCGTCTCCTCTTTGAGGCTGCGGCATTCAGATTCTATCTCTTCAAACTTTTGTCTTATTTCTCGTTGCCCTTCTCTTATGCGTTTTTGTCCCTCGCCGATCTCTACCATATCTGTTTTCAATCGTTCCATCGTTTCCCTCCTCTCTCTGTTCTTCTTAATATATATATATAAGAATAATTATTATTTTTAATTTCTGGGAATAATGACATGATATATAGCAACAACCAGTCAAGAAACAACAAACAAGCATTAAGAATAATCTTTACAAGAAAAACATAGAAATATAACTAGATTTGATTCGTACCCATTGTTTCCTGTGTTTGGACTTGGAAACGCGGCGGCTCGGGGCTAAAGGCTTGATCGAATCCATAGCTGCAAACACCCGTATTGACTGACTTCCTTTCTATTGAAAGGAAAAGTTGTGTTTATAATGACCAGGGCTCTTCACAATAGCAGTTAATTTATACAGAGGATTCAGATCTGTAATCAATAATCAATATCACGTCTTCCGTCCGCTCGAGCTAGGTAGATTTTCGCGTGTAATCGCACGATAACGCCAGAAATTTAAACCAGCCCACCCCTCGTGGCCTATATATTTTTTTCAAATAACTCCTTTAAATATTTAAATATATTTTTTATAGGTAGAATAGGTCTTTTCCAATAACCAATAGCATATATAATAAATTTAATTTTCATAAAAATCATTAATTATTATCGTTGTTTTCATATTATCCCTTCAAGAATTATATATTGCTCTCTTTAGATTTGAAAAATATTATGGCGACTCTTCATCATAGCAATCTTATTTTTTTTATTATTATAATTTATTATTTTATAAAGTTATCACCCTTTCAATTATTATCTAATTAAATAAAAAATAAAATTATTAAACTGTTAGAGATATTGGCGAGTTAAACTAGAAATTTCAAATCAAGTCCTTAATATTAAACAATAATATTTCTGCTTGATATTTTTTTATATCAAATCACACACTTCAAATCAACAGGATAAAATCGAATAAAATCTCAAATGCTTGTCTTGTCAGAATTGGTGGCCAGAACAGATAAAGCCTAGTAGACTGTGCGTTGGGTCCAGCACACCTCATTTGACTGTACATTAAGATGTGAGGACTGGCATCGAAGAGCTTCCGACGAGTCATATTCAACCTCAAGGGTGGGCAGCCTCTCTTTGGCGATACTGACGCCATGCCTGACAGTCGAAAGCTCTACTACCATGTCAGTAGCAGAGCCAACAGAAGAAGAGAAGCCATGAATTCAATCTCCGGCCGGGTGGTCATGAAAAGCTTAAAGCCCAAACACTTTCATCTGCTTCATTTGTCAAAGCCAAGCTTGAGTTGCTAACATAACTAGCAAAGCAAACAAAATCAACCAAATCATTCTCACGAAGAAGGCTAGGTTACCAATTTTAGTCCTAATCTTGCTGTCTTTATTCGTGTGATCATCTGCTCAAGAAAAGCTTTAAGCTCTATGCAATCTCAGGTCTGTTAATTAGAGCATTGACCAAAAACTGGGATTTCTCCATAAAACTTGAGGAAATCCCAGTTCTCCAGAGCTAAAACTCTCTTTTCCCGAGTCTAGAACCAACAAAACATTCTCAACTTCCTGTTTCAATTTGTCCCACCAAGCCAACCTAGGGTACCCACTCTTCATCAGATTAGGCCCCGGCCGCCGCAGTTCACCGAACCTCTTCCAAACCCCAACCTGAACTAATTGCATTGATGACCAAAGCTCAACTGTTAAACCATCATGTTTTCCCTTTGGAATCCGCAACAAGGTTGACTCTGCAATTTTCCCTTTCAACAAAGTCATATCTCTATAAATGCTGGCAAGAACAGCAGGTGCAAGTGCAATTCTATTACCTCTAGCGACATGAATTACAATAAGAGAAAACAAGCTAAACGCTTCATGCCAAATCTCGCTGCCAATATCCATGAATTTCGTCATTCACGACAGATTACTGGCCTTCGTAGCAGGTGTCCTTGTCGTTTCTACTGTTGCAGTCTGGAAAACTGGAACTTCTCATTACAATACGATATTAATTTCTCCGTCCAGAACTTTCATGCTTGTTCTTCTCGCTAATCTGATTGTTGTGCTTCATCTTCATCTTCATCCTTGTCTTCCCTTCCATCTTCATTTTTAATCTTAACCCTAGATTTCACCCTTTTTCCTTGAAAAACTTTGATTGTCGAAGAGCAGCGCCAGAAAAGTAGATATGCTTTACAATTGAACCATGGGACTGTTAGCACAACACATTCTCACAACAAGCTTTGTGAGAGTTCAGTGGTGAGATAAGGGTGTCTATGCTAGTGGAGTAATAAGGCAGAATTCTCTCACAAAACTCCCTACGATGCTGTCCATATTGTTCTACAAAACTTCTGAGTTTAATGGAGAAAAGTCAGGAGATAAAAATGTCTTCAAGGGTAACAAATTCAAGTCAGAATGGTAGTCTAAGGGTGTGTTTGGTATTGTGGTTGCTGTTGTGGTTGTGGTTTTAAAAAAGTTATTTTATAAAAAGTACTTTTAGTTGAGGTTAGTTTTGAAAAATATATATGTTTGGTTAAAACTGTGGTTGAAATTGAGGTTGAATAGAAAGTTGTTTAATGTGTTTGGTTAAAAAAATACTTTTTAAATTGAGGTTATAAAATAATTTAAAAATATTTTTAATTTAAATATTGTAAATTTAACTACTATTATTACATCATGAAATAAATAATATTGATATCAAATATTTTTTATTATTCAATTAAACTATATGCAATATCATCACATACGAAATCTACCCAACAATGACTATATTTTTCATGGTTTCTTAAACATGCAATAACAAAAACTGAATTTTTTGTTACGTCATCAAGCGATATGCTTCTAATTTTTTGAATAAAACACAATTAAAATAAAAAATAAAAACTGAATTTTTTTAACTGAGTCGGACCCGACAAGAACATAATTAGAATTGCGATCAAATTCCATAAATGCTACGTCATTATGCGATATCCTTCTAATTTATGTAATGTTATTAAATAATATTAAAAACTAGTTTTTCGAGTAAAACTCAATTTAAAAAAAAAAAAAATTCCAATTTCATTACGTACAAAATTTATTCGACAAGAACTATAGTTTTCATGATTTTTTGAGCATGCAATAAAATTAGGTAAAATATTATCAGGAATAAAATTAGAATTATAGTACGAGTAAATTTAATTTATCTTAAACTATTTTTTTAACAAACAAAAAAAATATTATTCACGTTCACATGAATAGTACGAGTAAAATCAATTAATTAGACTGATTTAAAAAAAAAAAACCTAAACTTTTAACAGTGTACTGATTTTTCAAAATTAAAAAAAAAAAAAAAAAAAAAAAAAAAAAAAAAAAAAACTCGTTCACTTTTTATAGTGAACAGCTACAGTGGAGCATGGCTCCACAGTGGAGCCACGCTCCACTGTCAGATGAGAAGCAGCAAAATGCTGCTTCTCATGAAACGCCGGTTTTATGTGGGTCCTACCCACCGAAACCAACTTTTTTTGAGTTACCAAACGGTAATTAACGTGGCTGCGGGTGAACCTCACCCGCAGCCACGTTCCCAAATAGCCACTAACAATATAAGAAGACTGCTGTAATTCATCTGAAAGTAAAAGGGACTCTGTGATTCCAAGTCAGAATTGACAATGCATGGAAGCCGCCTCGTGTCCTTGTTCATGCTTATCAAGATAAAACACTCGAGATAATCCTAGTTGGCTAGCTCTTTGAATCCTTGTATATCTTGTCATAACTCAATTTTTGATTATTTTATTTTTATTATTATTATTATTTTTATTTATTGAAAATGATAAAAAAAATTTGATAAAAAAAATAATAATGATAATGAAAAAACAAGTAAAATGAAATAAATGAAGAATAAATTAAATTTTGGGTTAAGGGCAATATGAATGGAAGTTTTGGGGTTTAATTAAACTTTGAAATTAATTTAATTAAGCTTGGAATTAATTTATTTAATCCAATTAAGGGTTTAATTGGAGAATTGATAAATTTGGAGACTTAATTAAGCTTGGAATTGATTTAATTCATCCAATCAAGGATTTAATTGGAGAATTAATAAGTTTTGAGACTTAATTAAGCTTGAAATTGATTTAATTAATCCAATTAAGGGTTTAATTGGAGAATTGATAAGTTTTGAGACTTAATTGGACTTTGGATTTAATTAAATTAATGAAATCAGGGACTTAATTGAAGAATATCAAAGTTTAGAGGTTAATTGGGGGCATAATTGCAACAGATTAAAGTCTAGGGATTAACTTGTAAAAGGCGCCGAAGTGCAGGGGTCCGATTAATTTTAACTAGGGACTTAATTACAAAATTGTCAAACATTCAAGGTCCAAAATGCAAATAGCCATTAAACACAAGAAACAGCGCCATTTTCCCGTAAACTGTTCATCTTCTTCCCGTCTGAAATGAACTGCTCACCGCCGCTCCCACCATTACGCCTGCAATTAACATAATTTATGGCTTGAAGAAACGGCTTTGTTCTTTGGCTATAAGAGCCAGAGATAGTCCATGCACGAGGGACAAAAAAGAAGGAGGAAAAAAAAGGGAGGAAAATCAGAGGAGAGACCCAGAACACAGAAGACTGAAACAGAGAGGAGAACCGGTTCTTCCATTGCCTTCATCCCTGCAGAAAAATCAAACCAAAAACATAGCCACAAACAGAGAAAAAAAAAACGACACCCAATTTCGAGAGGGAAGCCAGCACTGTACACTTTTCTTCATCACAGGGACTGAAAGGGCACTGGACTGGAGAAAAGAAGACCACGAACAAAAACAGAGAGAAGAGGTTTTTCCAGACTCAAAGTAGTAACACAGGGGAGGATAATAAACAAATAAAAAAGAAGAAGAAGAAAGACAACAGAGACGAACAAAGGGGAGCTGGGAAAACAGAGGAAAAAAGAACGACCCAGAGTCAAAATCCCCTGCAGCCATGTTGATCGTCTCCAGAAGCAGAGAGAAGGAATAATAGAGGAAGAGCTTAAGAAAGGGAATAGCACCAACCGCCCTTAACTTCGTCTTCATCTTCAGGAGCAGTAGCCAACATGTAAGTTTCTCTTCATCTCCTCTCGCTTTTCAGTTTTAATTCAGCCATACTGTTCATGTGAATTTTAATTCACTAAACACTTAGACACGTGTGAACCAGCTCACGCGTGTTATTTGCCCAGTCGGACCACTGGCTTGGGCCAGTGGCCGGGCTGGGCCAGCTGGGCTCAGCCCGGCTCATGTGGGCTAAGCTGGGCCCAGCTCAAAAAAATAAAAAAAATAGGAAAAACAAAAAATTAAAAAAAAATAAAAAACGTGTATGCATGAATAAAAATAATGTAAATTTACTGGTTTATTCACTGACGCTAGAGTCATGAATAAATTTACATATTTTAAATTTATATTATTTTTATTCGTTGTATTTTTATTTTATTTAGCTAGAAAAATAAAATATGTGCATGCTTAAAAATAATTTTTTTTTAATTATTGGCGCTAGAGTAGGGAAAAAATATATTGATCTAATGTTTTTCGTAGTTACGAATTTTTACCAACGCCAGAGTTGGAATTATTCGAGCTCGAATATTCACTGACGCCAGAGTCAGGAATATTTTAAACAAATCATCACAGCATAAATTAATAAATATTTAGCAATTTAAGACAAAACCAACAATGCAGTCTGCCTTAGGCAGAACGTTTAAGGGGTGATAATATCTTTCCTTTTACGTAACCAATCCCGAGTCATAGAATCTCTGTTGACCAGTTAGGGTTCCTAGTGACCATAATACTAGGTGGCGACTCCTCAAACGAGACATTTTTTCTAAAAGAACCGGATGCCAAAATCTGTTCTTTTTTTTTTTCCATAATCGAGAATTATAGAATTTTTAGGGCCGCCGCGATGTCGGGTGCGACATATGTCATCTTCAGTAAACTTTAAATACTCTGCTTATGGCAGTGTAATGCATTAATCAATATTGTATGTTCACGTTTTAGTAAACAAACCATTAGAACAAATTATTCTACTCACGTCTTCAGATTTTCTTTATGGTATCAGAACTTGTGTGAGCATACAAGTAAAAAAATAATGTCTTCACTGTCTCTAAATATTGGAAATTTCATTACTTTCAAACTCAACCCAAATAATTATCCCCTATGGCGAGAGCAAGCTTTGGCTCTTTCAGAAAGCCAAGACTTAGTTGGCCATCTCACCAATGAAGACCCTGCACCTATCCAATACATCACACTAGATGGCAGTAACATCACACCTGGAGAAAAACTTGAACCCAAACTAACAGAAGCCTTTATTGCTTGGAGAAAAGCAGACCGTCTTCTGCGAGGGTGGATCATTGGAACACTTTCTGAGGAAACATTAAGTCTTGTTGTAGGACTTGACACAACCTATGCTGTGTGGGAAGCATTCAAAAATGCATATGCACAAGATTCACAAGAACATGAATTCACACTGCGTCAACAGGTAACATATTTTCGTAAAGAGGATGACAAAACCATAGGTGAGCATATTCAAAAATTCAAAGGATTGTGTGATAGCCTTGTTTCCATTGGAAAACTTGTCCCTGATAAAGAAAAAGTCTTCTATCTTCTCACGAGTCTTGGACCTCAATACGAAAACTTTACAACTATCATGCTAAAGCCTCCAAGACCATCATATACAGAGTTGGTCTCACAACTCCAAAATCTTGATCAAAGACGTAGCTGGTTTTCCAGTCAGTCAGATGCAGCAGTGTCACCATTCATCCCTCAGTTAGCATTCTATGGACAACAACAACAACAACCCCACCTCCCTTACAGGTATCGTAATAAATCCCAAAAATTTTCATCTAATGGAAGAGGCTTTCAGGCACAACAAACCAGAGATGAAGGTCAAAACCGGCATGCTGATGCTCCACAACAAGGACGTCCTCCTCCATTAGGAGAGCGTCGTATGACTCTAGTGGAAAGAAATCTCTACCAAAATGAAAAATGTCAGTATTGTGGCACCATAGGACATGTTTCCAAAATCTGTTGGTGGGTACCCAAGAAGACTACAAAACATGATGATATCCCGCAAGCTCTTGCTGCACTTACTCTTGATAACACAGTAGCAGAAACTGAATGGACATCAGATACAGGAGCATCAAACCACATGACAGGCCAGCCAGGTATGTTGTCTAATATTCGTGAATATTATGGTACAGATTGTGTTATTATAGGTAACGGATCTTCCCTACCAATTCATGGTATTGGTGATACTCTTGTTAAACAAAAGAATACTGCTTTACCTCTCAAGAATGTTCTGTTTGTCCCTGAATTGAAAAAGAATCTACTCTCAGTAAGTCAACTAACTACTCAATTTCCAATTAATTGTGAATTTTATGATGTTGATTTCTGTGTTAAGGAACGAGCAACTAGACAACCAGTGATCACAGGACGATGCAAGGGTGATCTTTATGTTCTTCACAACTCACCAGAACTTTATTTTTCTCATCGTTTTAAATCCGGATCAGCAGATATTTGGCATCAACGTTTAGGACACCCTCAAGTTTCAGCTTTGCAATTATTAAAAAATAAAGGATTGATTGATGTCATAGGAGCAATAAAAACTGAACATCTATGTGATAGCTGTCAGTTAGGAAAACTCAGTAGACTTCCTTTCTCTAGCTCTGAACACTCAAGTACTGATATTTTTGAAAAAATTCATTGTGATTTGCGGGACCTGCCCCAACTTTATCTATTGGAAAATTCAGATACTATGCTTGTTTTGTTGATGACTTATCTAAATATACTTGGATAATCCCACTCAAATATAAATCTGATTTTACGAATACATATTTTGCCTTTAAACAATATGCCAAAAGACAATTCAACAAATAGATCAAAATTTTCCATTCTGATGGAGGTGGTGAGTTCATCAACTCAAAACTCTCCAGTCATTTTCTTTCCACAGGAATTATTCATCAGATATCATGTCCATATACTCCAGAACAAAAAGGTATGGTTGAACGACGCTATCGTGTCATACGAGAGCTAGGTATGACCATGTTATTTCATAGTTATGCACCATTATTTCTATGGGCAGAAGCATTCACTACTGCTGTCTATCTCATCAATCGCTTGCCCTCATCATCCATTAATTTTGGAACTCCATACTTTAAGCTACATCATACTCTTCCGAATTACTCTTCACTACGTACTTTTGGCTCAAAATGCTTTCCTTACACTTGGGACACACGAATTAACAAATTTGATCCCAAAACTGTTCCCTGCATCTTTGTAGGATATAGCAATACTCATAAAGGATATAAATGTTTCCATCCAAAAAGCAAAAAAAATTTCATTTCACGGCATGTGGTCTTTGATGAATTGCTCTTTCCATATAAACCTGTCAACGATCTTGCTTTTACTCCTTCTCCACAACTTGCCCTTAGCATTTATGATGCTTGGTTTCCTTGTACTAATATTCTTGCAGAGTCCTCTAAGATAGCAGCAACCTCATCATTGCCTACAGCTGACACTCCTTCATCAACCCCGCTTGGTGAAGTATCCTTGTCTCCTACCCCACTCCCCCAAATGTTTAAGGACTCAGAGTCACTTGCTTCGATGATGCTTCCTACTGATAGTATCACCCATCACTGTGTGCGGGAAGATGATAGTTCTTCTCCTAGAACTGGCCCCACATCCTCTGCTCCTTTAGCCCCTGCTGCTGCATTTCATGAGGAAAACCAACTTATTATGCCTGAATCAGATGAATCAACACCAACTCTACATATGGTTCAACCAAATGACGCTGATAGTTTCCTTTCTCCCCAATCAGCTCTACCAGCTGATCCACCTAGTTTGAATCAGTCTCCCCAGGTAATTTTCCCTCATTCTATGACTACACGATCACACCATGAGATTGTTAAGCCAAATCCTAAGTATGCTTTATCAACAACATACTCCTGTTCTGTCCCACGAGAGCCAAGGAGTGTTCAGGCAGCACTAGCTCATCCAGGTTGGCGAGCAGCAATGAATGAAGAATTAACTGCCCTGCATCAAAACCAAACCTGGATACTGGTTCCCCGCACCTCTGATATGCATGTTATCGGGTCCAAATGGGTACTTAAGACAAAGCTTAAACCTGATGATTCCCTTGATCGTTTAAAAGCCAGGGTTGTTGCAAAAGGATTTCATCAAATTGATGGCATTGACTTCACCGAAATCTTCTCCCCTGTGGTAAAACCAAGCACCATTCACATGGTTATAACAGTTGCACTTGTTCAACAGTGGTCCATTCGACAACTTGATGTCAAAAATGCATTCCTATATGGCTTCCTCTCCGAAGATATATTTATGGAACAACCGCCTGGAATGTCAGATTCCCAGTATCCAATGCATGTCTGCAAGCTCCAACGAGCTCTATATGGCCTTAAACAAGCACCTCGTGCCTGGTTTGATCGGTTCAGCACCTTTTTACTTAAATATGGTTTCTTTTGTAGTTTAGCAGATCCTTCATTATTTATCTCTCATGCAGATCATGGCACATTAATTCTTCTTCTCTATGTTGATGACATACTACTCACAGGTTCAAATGCAACCCTTGTTACAGAATTTATACAACTCCTCAGTGGTGAATTTGCAATGAAAGACCTCGGCCATGTTCATCACTTTCTTGGGATTGAAATATCTCACACATCAGATGGTCTACACCTCTCTCAATCTCATTATGCCCTCACCATCCTTGAACGTGCGGACATGATAGATTGCAAACCCATGAGTACACCACTTGAAGCAAAGACAAAGACCTCCTCCGCTGACATCCCTTTGGATGACCCGAGTTATTTTCGGGGTCTTGTTGGCTCTTTACAATACCTTACTCTCACACGTCCTGACCTTTCGTATAGTGTTAATTTTGTGTCCCAATTCATGCATGCCCTAAATACTACACATTTAAAAATGGTCAATCGTATCCTACGTTTTGTGAAAGGAACTCTCTATACCAGGTTATTTTTCACTTCACAAACTACATTTGATCTCTCTGCTTTTTCAGATGCAGATTGGGCAGGATATCCTATTACAAGACGCTCTACTACTGGCTACTGCATCTTTCTCGGAAAAAATGTAATCTCTTGGTGTTCGAAGAAACAACATACAATCTCCCGCTCCAGCACTGAAGCTGAGTATCGGTCCATGGCTAACACTGTAGCCGAAATTACTTGGCTGACCTTTCTTCTCAAAGATCTTAACATCCCACTCAAATCTGCTCCAGTACTCTACTGTGACAATCTCAGTGCACTTCACTTGACAATTAATCCAGTATTCCATGCCCACAGTAAATATATTGAGTTGGACTATCATTTTGTATGAGAACGAGTTGCACTTGGACATCTTATTACTCGACATATAAACTCCAGTAATCATATTGCTGACATATTTACCAAACCAGTGTCAAAAGCTGCCCTCATTTACTTCCAAACCAAACTTTGCCTCCAGCCCCAGCCAAGTTTGTGGGAGGGTGTTAGCACAACACAATCTGACAACAAGCTTTGTGAGAGTTCAGTGGAGAGATAAGGATGTCTATGCTAGTGGAGTAATAAGGCAGAATTCTCTCACAAAGCTCCCTACGATGCTGCCCACATTGTTCTACAAAACTTTCGAGTTTAATGGAGAAAAGTCAGGAGATAAAGATGTCTTCAAGGGTAACAAATTCAAGTCAGAATGGTAGTCTAACAATATAAGGAGACTGCTGTGATTCATCTGAAAGTAAAAGGGACTCTGTGATTCCAAGTCAGAATTGACAATGCATGGAAGCCGCCTCATGTCCTTGTTCATGCTTATCAAGATAAACACTCGAGATAATCCTTAGTTGGCTAGCTCTTTGAATCCTTGTATATATCATCTTCAGTAACTTTAAATACTCTGCTTATAGCAATGTAATGCATTAATCAATATTGTATGTTCACGTTTCAGTAAACAAACCATTAGAAATTGTTCTCCTCACGTCTTCAGATTTTCTTTAGGGACTCGTTTTGAGAATACTGAGAAAACCATTTTGTAACTGTATTGATTACCTTTACATGCATTAATAAAATAGATTTTATCTGTTCACATAGAATTGGGCGGATGCGAATATTAATTATGATATAAATTAATTGTGTATATGTTGTTTTGTTGTATATTGTTTTTTAATTAAAAAAAATTAATAATTTATTATTTATTATTTATATCAATATATAAAACCATTCAAAAACATTTAAAAACATTAATTTAATATTTTTTTTTTTATGAAAAGCAATTTAAAATACAGATTGCAAAAACTAACACTCGAATATTCATAATGATCTGAATTGATATGTTACTAACTTGTCCCTATTAAAAATAATAATAACTAATAAATCCCATTGAAAACACCTTTCTACACCTGAGACAAAGTTAAACAATTTTTGGTTTTCCAAAAGAAAATAAGAATTTCACTAGAATTCAAAGTGAAATGAGAATGCAAGGTCAAAAAGTCTGGAGCTCTTTTTTTCTTTATTTATTATTATTTTTAATAATTATGAATATTCGAGTCAGTTTACGTATAACTCGACTAATTCCTAGAAATTCAGGCCCTAAAAATAACAACCAAATAAATCTTTAGTAATTTTAAAATTTATAGAACTTAAACTAATAACCTCTTAAAAGCAAACTAAAAACCTGATTAATTGAGTGATACCTTCAAATTAATTACGATTTGTTATATGCACATGTGGCTTTGTACGTATTTGAGACTTTTCCAGACTGTTTGTTATTGAAGCCACATTATTTTTTGGTAAAAAAATGATTTTTTAATTAATTTTTTTATTTTAAAATTAATATGTTAATATTAAAAATAAATTTTAAAAAAAACAAAATAAAAAAACAACCGAATACTGCAAATCTAAACAAGCTAGTTAAGACTTTACGTTTCTCTAACATAAAGCATGTGGTTGCATTGTTTAACCTCAATACTTCTGGTATTATTTTTTTCATTTTGTTTAATTCTGTCTTATACTCAACCGATGCTTACATCGTGTTTATATAACAACCGGCGGCATCGCCTGGCAATTCACCTAGTATGTACTGTCACTCAAAACATTCAACTCGGAACAGAGAACGCAAATCCTTAATCAAATGAAAACTTCATCAAAGGAAGAAGGATATTAAGGGAAGACGAATTCCAACACATATCTAGGTTGAGGGCTGATGATTTCACCTAGTGTATTTTTTTTTTTTCTTGTTTGAGATTCGTTGCTTGCTCGAAGAAAATGACCTCGATTCTCAGGTTAAGATTTTATGGAATTTCTTTTTTTCTTTTAACTAGGATAAATCTTGACTAACTCATGGTCAGCTTTAATGTAATTAAATTGATTAGGTCATAAATCATGATCATCAACTGAGCTAGCACTTAATCTAGGTTCTGAATTATCGGATTTTTACATGGATTTATTGGACTAGGCTTGGTTTTACAGTTATAGTCAAGCATTCCACTCTCTTTGATTTTTTTTTTTTATTATTATTTTATATAATCGTGGGCTTTCATTGCCCAGCACATTCAAATCTTGATTAAATGGAGTTTAACTCTCGTGGATTGGTCTTGTAGAGCTTTTGTTTAAGCCCTGGCATGGTCATGTTTGCCGTTTTGTATCTTTGGTTTCTGTTTTTTGAAAAATAACTTCTAAATATGGGAAAATAAAGGTGGTGATAACATGTTTGGCACTGTATAAGTATTTTTAAAAATTTATTTTTTTTTAAATTAATATGTTTTTAATGTTTTCAAATTATTTTTTTTTCAAATCATTTTGATGTGTTGATGTCAAAAATAATTTAAAAAAAAAAATATTATTAGCATACTTTTTTGAGTAAAAAAAACATTTTGAAAATCAATCACAATCACACTCAAACATGCACTCAAACACGATAACTGGGGTCATTAAAACAAAATGAAAAAAACCTGAAAATTATGAAAAAAACTGTTTTTATTTTTAGAAAACAGAAAATAAAAATATGCAACGGCAACAATACCCCACATTTAATGTTAGATTCTTTTGATTTTAAAAGCAGACATTACGAGAGAGCAACTTTCACTTTTCAAATCGATAGCAAAAAAAATGTGAGTTGTTCTAAGACTATTTTAGATATTCCTTACATCCCAAAGTTATTAAATTAGCTCCAAAGGTAGAAAGGTTAATTGGATTAATCCAAAACATTTTTTTTTTTTTGGAATATCGTAGAGTATAATAAAATTTTTAAAGCTTACATTAAAAAACATATAATTTTTTTTTTTTATGAAGATAGGATATATATATGAAAAGACTTCAAATCCCACATTAAAAAAATTAATTGTTTTCTTGGAAACATAGGTGCATATATATATTAAAGAGTTTCAAATCTCACATTGAAAATATATTATGTCATCCTTTTAAGTTGAAGTATTTAAACCAAAAAACTTTTTATCCCGCATTGAAAAAAAATAACATTTTTCTTGTGAATATTGAGTATATATACGAAAAGGGCTTCAAATCACATATTGAAAAAACTTTTTTCGTAGGAACATAGAGTATATATATTAAAGTGTTTTATATCTCACTTTGAAAAAACACAACTTTTTTCTTATGAACATAAAGTATATATATGAAAGGGCTTGAAATCTCACATTATAAAAAAATAATTTTTTTTCTTGGGAACATAAAGTATATTCTAAAAGGTTTCAATCCCACATTGAAAAAATAAAATATTTTTCTAGTATTTATATAGTGAACTTTAAAAAGTGTTAATAACCAACTAAAAAAATAATAAAAAAGGGAGTATAGAAGAAAAACCACATTGAAAAAAAAAACATCAGGTTTTATCCGGGTCATGGGTCGACTGGGTTTTGTCGGATTATTGCACCGGTTGGTCTTTTAACAAACCCAGACCAGTCCATCCACCGGGTCGACCGAGTTTAATAACTGTGCTAAATTCATTCCTTTTCATGTACGGACCGATTATAACTCAATAATCAACATGTATGATGGATTCTACTTTCAGTAAAAATCCTGAATTATTATTGTTGTTTGTGCTTGATGATCACAATAACTTTAATTTTTTTTTTTTCAAGTGGAGTTCATGGTTCAAGTTACGGGTTTTACAAATTAAAGTGTAAAGTTTAGATTGATTTAATATATCATTATTTTAATATTAAAAAACCTCTTTTAATATTTGATTGATTTTAAATTAGTTATTATGATTTGTTTGGATTTGATATTTATAAAGTTATCTAAATCTAAATCAATTTAATTAATGTTGAATTCTGCTGGTTTCAATTGCTTTTATTTAAACTATTATATAAACAAATAAAAGATAATTTTTATAAACTATTATATAAACTATTATATAAAACCAGCGAAACATTCTCAACTTCTGTTTCAATTTGTCCCACCGAGCCAACCTAGGGTACCCACTCTTCATCAGATTAGGCTTCGGCTGCAGTTCATTGAACCTCTTCCAAAGCTCAGCCTGAACTGATTGCGTTGATGACCAAAGCTTAGCTGTTAAACCATCATGTTTTCCCATTGGAATCCCCAACAAGGTTGACTCTGCGATTTTCCCTTTCAACAACGTCATATATATCTCTGTAAATGCAGGCAAGAACAGCAGGTGCATGTGCAAGTGCAATTCTATTGCCTCTAGCGACATGAATTACAATAGAGAAAACAAGCTTCCTGATGGAATCACAAGTATATGGGAGAATATACCTTGAAATGCTTCATGCTAAATCTCGCTGCCACTATCCATGAATTTCCTCATTCACGACAGATTACTGGCCTTGTCATTTCTACAGCTGCAGTCTGGAAAACTGGAACTTCTCATTACAATACGATAATTCTCCATCCAGAATTTTGATGCTTGTTCTTCTCGCTAATCTGATTGTTGTACTCCATCATCATCTTCATCTTCCCTTGCATCTTCTTTTTTAATCTTAACCCTAGATTTCACTATGTTTTCCTTGAAAAAAGTTGGTTGTCGAAGAGCAGCGCCAGAAAAGTAGATATGCTTTATAATTTTGAAAAGTTGTGTTTACAATGACAAGGGTTCTTCACAATATCAGTTAATTTATACAGAGGATTCAGATCTGTAATCAATCTACGATGGTATCAAAAGTTTTCCGCCCGCTCGAGCTTGGTAGATTTCTCGCGTGTAATCGCACGATAACGCCAGAAATTTGGACCAGACCATTCCTTGTCGGCCTCTATATATATATATATATATATATATATAAGCCGTTACTATTTTAAGTAGCTGCTTGAATATTTGGATTAAATTTATTTTTTATATATAAATAAATCAGGTTTAACCCAATAATCAACACCATCCTTCTAGTTTTAGTAAAAATCTTGAATTATTAACGTTGTTTTCGTATTATCCATTGAAGAATTATATATTACTCTCTTTAGGATTGAAAAATATTGTGGTGCTTGAACATCACAACACTTTAGTTTTTTTTCTTTTTTAATTTTTCAAGTGGAGTCTATAATTCAAGTCGCGGGTTTTACAAGTTAAATCGTAAAGTTCAGGTTACTTTAATATGTCATCATTTTAATATAAAAAAAAATTCTTCCAATATTTGATTGATTTTGAATTACATATCATAATTTGTTTGGATTTATTATTTATAAAGTTATCACAATCTAAATCAAACATCACAATATTTAGTTAGTGCTGAATTCTACAAGTTTCTATTAATTTTATTTTTTTATTATATAATCAAATAAAAAATATTTTTAAAAAATAAAATTATTAAATAAAAATAAAAATCATATATTTGATGAGTTAAACTACAAATATCAAATTGGTCTTAATATTGAAGAAAAATATTTCTTCTTAAATTTTTTTTATATAAAAACACACTTCAAATCAACAGGATAAAATCAAATAAACTCTCAAGTGCTTATCTTGTCAGAATGGACAAAACAGATAGTGGCTAGTAGATTGTGTGTTAGGTCTAGCAGCACACGACATTTGTTTGCACATAGCGATAACTTCGTTTCATAATGCATGGTTACTTTGTTTTGGTAATAGTCGAAAGTTTTATTAAAAAAATGGCTACAAAGATAATAACATAACTAACATTAGATGAACAAACAGAGGAAAGGAAACAAAGAATAAGAAAGCATAAAAAATGCTGCAACTTTGAAACAGGGGAGCGCGGCAATTGGGGGGAACAAAAAAAAAAACCATAAGAAACTAACTCCTCTTTACTGAAAATTCTCTATATTAAGCTCTAAAAAGCTAGAATCCAGCCTCAACCATAGAGCAATACTGTGGTGCACCATGGAGAAATAGATTTGGAGGTTAGGGGCAGCGTCATTAAAAATAAAATCATTCTGGTAGAGCTAAAGATTCCATACAACGCATGAGAAAAGAAGTTGTCATGAGAGATTATGCTGCCTACCTGCATCTTGATTCTTGAAGGGTGTGGTAGTCATGCTAAAAAAGAAAATATCTTGTTGTTACTTTGTCTCGGACAAGGAGCTCGAGGAAAAGTTTTACTTTTGATGGGATTAGTTTTATCCAAACAGAAGATTGGAATGGTTTGGCACCAGCATAGAGCAACTGATCCATCATTTTGAAGCAAGATTTTACACTAAAGAGACCATCATTGTTAAGAGTCTAGATTTTTTTTATCCATCTTGTGGCAGAACAAAGGCTTGGAATCCAGTAAGAATGATAGAAGTGATAGTTCTTATTCAAAATGAAATAAAGGCATGCGTCGTTGTAGGGACCAGAGCTAGATTCCATTGCTCTACCTACCAATGTCAACCACCAAAGAAAATTTAGAGGAAGATAAAAGATATAGTCTGGGGAAGGCTATTTTGAGAGTATAGTCACCAATCCAGTTGTCATTTCCCACCATGAATTTGCAATGATTCGTGAAGACATGGTAAACGTCAGTTTGAGCAATAGACATAATATCCTTCCATATCTTAGAGGGTTGGTTGCAGAAAATTAGGATCTCATTCTCATAAGTTGGATTGTATATCTAAGAGATAATTATTTTTCATAAACTTGTACCTGGGGAAGAGAGTCTCCAAATCCATTTTAGCAGCAAGGTTCTGTTTTTTGATATAAGGGAGCCTACACCAAGGCCTCCTTATTTCTTATCGCGTATCACTAGTCTCCATTGGATTTTGCAGAAAGATCTCTGCTTGGTACATTCGTACCACAAGAAATGTCTTTAGATGGATGAAAGAAGCATGCCTACCCCTTTCAGCATTTTAAATAAAGACATAAAATATATAGGTAGAGAATTACGGACACTTTTAATGAGACAAATACTTCCATTATGGTTTTGTTCTTGGAATCTTCATTTTATAAAGCATGCTATGAACCATATTCATAATGGTTTTGTTCTTTCTCTTTGCTACACCATTCTGCTATAGTGTGTATGTAGTTGTCAATTGTCTACTTATGCCATTCTCTTTGCAAACAGCAGTAAATTATTGGGATGTGAATTCACCACCTCTGTCGGTACGTAGACTCCTTATAGATTCACTTGTTTCTTTCTCCACATGGTTCTTAAAGCTATTGAAGATATCAAAATCTTGTGATTTTTCTACTAAAAAATACACCCATGTTTTGAAATTATAGTCATCAATAAAGGTGATTAAATACATTTTTTGTTGTTTGAAATGGGTGTGATTGGATCACATCAACTCCAAACCTAAGATGCTCTCCACGTGCTTGCTTTTGGAAAAAGATCCCTTTTGTGTTTCCCCACTAGACAATCTTGACAAATCCTGGAAGGAGTCTTGAATTGAGGTAGACCCTTAACCATTTCCTTTTGTTCAAAGGTCTTCAAGCCATTATAACTTAGATGTCCATATCTGCAATGCCAAAACTGAGCTGGATCTTTAATGATGGTATAAAAACAAGCTAACATATTTGGCTGAGAAATAGGTTGTAGAATGAACATTCTATTTGAGGACATTGTCGTTTCCATAATCAGGCCTTTTTTCGAGTGATAGATTTTGCATCTACCATGCTGAAATAAAATTGCTAGTCCCTTTTCTTGTAGCTAACCAATGCTCAACAGGTTATTCTTCAGTTCAGGTACATAGAATACACCAGTAATGATCTATGAGATTTTATTGGATTGAAATCTCACATTGCCTTTTCCCTTAACCATCATGCTAGAATTGTTTCCAAGCTTTATGGTTTCTCTGGAATTTTCATCTAAATCACAAAACAATTCCTTCTTTCCAGACATATGGTTACTACACTTTGAGTCAAGAAACCACACATCTTCCTTCTTCACTTGGTCATTCTCCATATATGCCATCAAAAGCATTTCTTCGCGAGCTTCTATAAAATTTGCTTCCTTCTATTTGCTGGGACATTCATATTGATAATGTCCAAGCTTATGGCAATGATAGCATTGCACAATCGACTTGTCAAGACTTGATAAGCCTCTTCCTTGACCACGAAATCCTCCACAACCTCGTCCTGTACCTTTTCCTGATCTATCTTCATAAGTTACCTTCAGAGCTTGCTCTTCAATGACAGAAACACTCATGTGTTGTTCATGTAGTAACAAACTACTTTGCAACTAGTCAATAGTCAGAGTATCATTGTCATTTGACTCTTCAATTGAGTAAACAACATAGTTGAAGTTTGAAGTCATAGATCACAAAATTTTCTCAATGATAATGACATCTTTCATATTCTCACCATGAGTCCTCATCTTGTTAGCTATGGTGAGTGTTCGAGCAAAGTATTCATTCACCGTTTCTCCAGCTCTCATATGTAGAATTTTGAACTCCCTTCCAAATGCTTGTAATTGTGCTCGCTTGACTATTGTTGTCCAGTCCCAAATGCTCTTTGTTGTATCTTTGTTCAAGATAGTCTTCAAGATTGATGTGTCAATCGCTTGAAAAAGATAGTTTTTTACCTTCAGATCCTTGAGATTCTGATCATCAATGGTCTTCTTTTGTCCCTCAATAAGGATAGCTACTTCAAGAATCCCATGATCCACTAAGCTCCAAAATTCTTTGGACCGCAAAAAATTCTCCATGAGCATAGCCCAATGATCATTGTGTGCATCAAGCTTTGGAATTGCTGGTTGAACAAAGTTGTTTTCTGTTGTCGTCTTCTCACTACTCACTTGAAAGAATGGCTGCTTTCAAATCTTGATCAGGCCCTACAACAGGCTCTGATATGTTAAGAATTTAAGTGTTTAAGATGATAAAACTCTGTTATTATTGAATCTGAAAGTTGGCCTTTAAATAGCCTTTACAGTAACAGAAATACTAAAAATATACAGCCCACACAACAGCTTTCTAGACGTGTGGTGTAATAGCAAAAGAACAGGTCAAAAACAACAAACCATCCCTTAACAATAGGGATTTATTAAACATATCCTAATCACAATGCAACTACTTTTAACAAAACAAACTACTTAATAACTTTGCCCTGTTTTCTAAAACGATCTTTGAGCTTCTGGTAATCGACCCATTTTGGGAAGTTTTCAAAGTAACATTGTAGGTGAAAACCAGGTAGTTTGTTAAAGTCTGGGTGTTTAAGGTGATGGATGGTAGGAGAGGCTGGGGGTAATATATATGGCTTGTATGGAAGATCAGGTTGTTTTCTTTGTTTGTGTGAAGGAATTGTGTTTGTCTGGAGCGTTGGCTGGGTTTTCTGAGAGAGAGCTTCCTACTGCAATGCCTACTGCCATGTTATTCATTTAGGAATATATTTATTTCCCCCTATTAGTGCATGGTTACAATATGAATATATTTATTTCTTTTATCCTTTTAACCTTGTTCTGCATCTGTTGTAAATGGTGGGAGTTATCCATTAATTAGGAACCTGCTGCAATGCTTACTGCCATGTTAGTAGCATAGCCAACAGCAGAAGAGAACCCATGAATTCAAATAACATAAAATCAAGCAAATCATTCTCACGAAGAAGGCTAGCTAGGTTAACAATTTTAGTCTTAATCTTGCTGCTTTTTATTCGTGTGATCATCTGCTCAAGCTCTTCAACAAAAGCTTTAAGCTCTCTGCAATCTCAGGTCTGTTAATTAGAGCACTGACCAACACAACATGAAAGATCTTCGTCAGTTCCGAATTGCATTGCAACCCAGACGCATCGAGCAAATGCCATTAATTCGTCATTCAAACTAGAACCAACAGTCGCCCACATTTGTTTTTCTCCGTAAAACTTGAGGAAATCCCAGTTTACCAGAGCTAAAACTCTCTTTATCCGAGTCTAAACCCAACGAAACATTCTCAACTTTCTGTTTCAATGTTCCACCGAGCCAACCTAGGGTACCCACTCTTCATCAGATTAGGCTCCGGCCGCTGCTGTTCATTGAACCTCTTCCAAACCCAAACCTGAACTAATTGCATTGATGACCAAAGATTAACTGTTAAATCATCATGTATTCCCTTTGGAGTCCCCAACAAGGTTGACTCTCCAGAGCTAAAACTCTCTTTTCCCGAGTCTAGAACCAACGAAACATTCTCAACTTTCTGTTTCAATTTGTCCCACCGATCCAACCTAGGGTACCCACTCTTCAATATTAGGCTTCGGCTGCAGTTTTTTGAACCTCTTCCAAACCCGAACCTCAACTAATTGCATCGATGGCCAAATCATAACTGTTAAACCATCATATTTTCCCTTTGGAATCCCCAACAAGGTTGACTCTGCGATTTTCCCTTTCAACAAAGTCATATCTCTATAAATGCTGGCAAGAACAGCAGGTGCAAGTGCAATTCTATTACCTCTAGCGACATGAATGACAATAAGAGAAAACAAGCTAAACGCTTCATGCCAAATCTCGCTGCCAATATCCATGAATTTCGTCATTCACGACAGATTACCGGCCTTCTTAGCAGGTGTCCTTGTCGTTTCTACTGTTGCAGTCTGGAAAACTGGAACTTCTCATTACAATACGATATTAATTTCTCCGTCCAGAACTTTCATGCTTGTTCTTCTCGCTAATCTGATTGTTGTGCTTCATCTTCATCTTCCCTTCCATCTTTATTTTTAATCTTAACCCTAGATTTCACCATTTTTCCTTGAAAAATGTTGATTGTCGAAGAGCAGCGCCAGAAAAGTAGATATGCTTTATAATTGAACCATGGGGCATGTTTTTTATAATACTGACAAAACCATTTTGTAACTGTATTCATTAACTTTACACGCATTAATAGAATAGATTTTATATGTCCACAAACAGATTTTTTTATTTATGTTTTATTGTGTTTTTTAATTGAAAATATTTAAAAATAATTTTATTTATTTATTATTTATATTAATATAAAAAACCATCAAAAAACATTTAAAAAGCATTAATTTAATGTTGTTTTATTAAAAGCAATTTAAAAAACAGATTGTAATAAAAAAAAAATCACTAATTAACATAGTTTTTTTATTAAAAAAAACAAATAGTAAAATAGCATATTTTGAAAAAAAAAAAAAAAACCCATGAAATAGCACATTTGATACATGTCAAGATGTTGACATATATCGCAATTGAAAAACACAATATTTATAGTTCTTGTTGATAAAAAAATATGTAACATTTCAAAAACAATAATTAAATGTGCTGCACAAATTACAATAGGAAGAGAGAGAAAAAAAAACTTCAAAGACATACCAAATCTTCGATTTTAACATTATCATATCCATAAAAAATATTTTAATGAAATGAATTTATTAACATCAAGAAAAATCATCAATACTAATAGTAATTGAAGTGGACCATACTTTCTATTTAAAGACTAGTAAGCCATTTATCTCGTGTGAAAACTACAATAACTGTTGTCATTTTTATTATCATTATTTGATTTATCTTGTCAAATTTTTTTTGAAAATATCAGTAATATCGTAAACAGAGTTCAATGTAATTTGGGATTTTTTTTCTGTTTTTTTTTATTATAATTACTTGCTTTTAGAAAAAAAATGTGAGCAACTTTAAATACCATTCATGACTTTCTTTAATGTTAGTGGAGTGTTAATTTTTTTTTTTTTTTATGATATCGAGAAACCAAAGTTTTGGCTGGTATTTAAAATCTTTATTTTTTTTTCTTCTATTTTTCTCTCGCATTGTAAATTGTGAAGTCATTGAACAAATATATCATGTTTCCCTAAAAAACAATTTTTTAAAATATTAAATTTTTTCATCTATTTATCTGATTCTTTTTAAAACTACCAGAAAAACAGCACTCTTTTCAGAACAGGTTTTTTTTTGTCTCCACAAGCACACCTGCATAGCTTCAGGTGTGTTTGGTATTGCGGTAGCTTTTATAGTTGTGGTTTAAAAAAAGTTGTTTTATAAAAAGTACTTTTAATTGAGGTTGGTTTGAAAAAATAGGTGTTTGGTTAAAACTGTGGTTGAAATTGACGTGGAAGAAAAAGTAGTTTAATGTGTTTGGTTAATAAAAATGCTTTTCAAATTGAGGTTATAAAATAATTAAAATATATATATATATATATATATATATTTATATTTAATGATTTTTAATTTAAATATTGTAAATTTAATTACTGTTATTACATCATGAAATAAATAATATTGATATCAAATATTTTTTATTATTCCATTACACTATGTGCAATGTCATCACATGTGAAATCTATCCAACAATGACTATATTTTTCATGGTTTCTTAAGCGCGCACAACAAAAACTGAATCTTTTGTTACGTCATCAAACGATCTCCTTTTAATTTTTTAAATAGAACACAATTAACATAAAAATAAAAACTGAATTTTTTTTAACTGGGTCGGACCCGGCAATAACATAATTGAAATTGCGATCATATTTCATAAATGGTACGTTATTATAATTTTTTAAAACACAAAAAAAAAATTAAAAATCATTTTCATGGTTTTTTTTTTAAAAAAAAAAAAAAAACTTAAAACTGTTCCCTTAGCGAACAGTGCGCAGTGGAGCATGGCTCCACTGTTACGTTATTCTCAGCATGAGAAGCAGCAAAATGCTGCTTCTCCGAACCTGTGCGCGCAGCCGTTAAAATTTATGGGGCCACCAGTGAAAATCACTTCTTTTCCTATTACCAAACATTAAAATATGTGGTTGCGGGTGAACCTCACCCGCAACCACAAAACCAAACACCCACTCAGAAACATAGCTATTTATAGCCAGAATTAGCCTACCTACACATGTTCTAGGCATTTCTCACGATACAACTTTTAGTTTTGTACCTATGATTTACGCTACACAGTGTACAGGTAAAATTTTTTTAAAAAAAACAAATAAAAAAACTTTGAAAAACACTTTAAGTTAACTCAATTAGTTTGACAGTTAAATAAAAAAATAATAAAAATATTTAATTAACTCGGTTGAACTTATCTAACTCATAATCCTTTATAACCTAAAAAAAAAACAAAAAATATCACAAAATTAAAGGCCTAATCATATAGCTTCAAATGATAAAATAAAAACTTTAATTTTAAAAACATTAGAAAAAAAAATTAAGATCCAAGATTTGAAATCTTGTTAAACTCACAAATGCAAAATTATATATTATATATATATATATATATATATATATATATATATATATATATCATGGCTAAATAACTTAATATTAAAAGATTAAATTAAAAAAACATTGAAAAAAAAATCTAAATATACTTAAGTTAACTCGATAAACTTATGATCTAGAATATAATATCAAAATAAAACCACATAAAAGAATGTGAAAAACAACTCAAAGCCTAATAACCTAAAAATTTAATAACCTAAAATCAAATGATAAAATTAAAAAAATAATTATTTAAAAAAAAACATAAAAAAACATTAAAGTTAAATTGTGCTAATCCTTACAAATAATAGTCATATTTATAAGATAAAAATTACTTTATAAAATATAAAAAGTAAAAAAAAACACCGAGCAAGACCCCTAATTATTTAAAAATTAAAATTAAAAATAAATAATAATTAAAACAACAATGATTAGATCTTGCATAAAAGCTACATGAAAAAAACAGCGAGGAACTAAAAAAACACTAAATTGGTACTGTGGTAAAAAAGTCTGAGCTGTCTTGTACTGTGGCTACATCATTGTTTTTAAAAAAATTAATTTTTTTATTCCCGAATCATTTTAATATATATTAATATTAAAAAGCAGAAAACAACAGATATGCAAAGCTAAACAGACTAGTTAAGACTTCACGTTTCTTTAACATAAAGCATCTGGTTGCATTGTTTAACCTCAATACTTCTGGTCTTTTTTTTGTTTAACTCTGTCTGCCTGTCTTCTTCTTCGATTACCGCCGGTTATACTCAACCGAATGCTTACATCGTTTATATAACAACCGGCGGCATCGCCCGGGCAATTCACCTACAATGTAATGTAACTCAAAACATTCAATTCGGAACAGAGAACACAAATGCTTAATCAAATGGAAACTTCATCGAAGGAAGAAGGACTAATGTCAACACATCTACTGATGGTTTCATTTTAATGAGAAAAGACGAGCAGGAGTCACTGCTAAGGCAAACTGCTCCTTGTTCTCCATGATCATTAGTCAGCCAACCAGGCCTGGCTTTCCTTGTTCCTGCTTTTCCATTTCCTCGCTGGCAAGACAACGAATAGGAAACACAATCATTGAGAGAAGATTAATTATCAACAGTGCATTTTGATTCTTTTATTTTGAGTTTCGTTAACTTGTGTTTCCCTCCTTGTAATAGCTAGCATTAGCAAGATTAAATATGAAATCCGACATCCCAATAATTAAGAAAAGAAATGGAGAAGGGAATTTAACCAACCGGAGAAGCCCAGTGAGGTGATCAGCATGGGCAAAGTTGTTGTCTTCACGAGCTTTCAAGATGCTAAACATTAGGTTGATCCTGATTTGGTTGTAATCACTCTGCTTGGCTATGGTCATCGTCTCCTCTTTGAGGCTGCGGCATTCAGATTCTATCTCTTCAAACTTTTGTCTTATTTCTCGTTGCCCTTCTCTTATGCGTTTTTGTCCCTCGCCGATCTCTACCATATCTGTTTTCAATCGTTCCATCGTTTCCCTCCTCTCTCTGTTCTTCTTAATATATATATATAAGAACAGCTATTATTTTTAATTTCTGGATATAATGACATGTTATATAGCAACAACCAGTCAAGAAACAACAAACAAGCATTAAGAATAATCTTTACAAGAAAAACATAGAAATATAACTAGATTTGATTCGTACCCATTGTTTCCTGTGTTTGGACTTGGAAACGCGGCGGCTCGGGGCTAAAGGCTTGATCGAATCCATAGCTGCACACACCCGTATTGACTGACTTCCTTTCTATTGAAAGTGAAAGTTGTGTTTATAATGACTAGGGCTCTTCACAATAGCAGTTAATTTATACATCGGATTCAGATCTGTAATCAATAATCAATATCACGTCTTCCGTCCGCTCGAGCTTGGTAGATTTTCGCGTGTAATCGCACGATAACGCCAGAAATTTAAACCAGCCCACCCCTCGTGGGCCTATATATTTTTTTCAAATAACTCCTTTCAATATTTAAATATATTTTTTATAGGTAGAATAGGTATTTTCCAATAACCAATAGCATATATAATAAATTTAATTTTCATAAAAATCATTAATTATTATCGTTGTTTTCATATTATCCCTTCAAGAATTATATATTGCTCTCTTTAGATTTGAAAAATATCATGGCGACTCTTCATCATAGCAATCTTATTTTATTATTATTTTAATTTATTATTTTATAAAGTTAGCACCCTTTCAATTAAATATTTAATTTTATAAATTTTTATTTTTATTATTATCTAATTAAATAAAAAAATAAAATTATTAAACTGTTAGAAATACAGATAACAAATTTGAGGAGTTAAACTAGAAATTTCAAATCAAGTCCTTAATATTAAACAAAAATATTTCTGCTTAATATTTTTTTTATATCAAAACACACACTTCTAATCAACAGGATAAAATCGAATAAAATCTCAAATGCTTATCTTGTCAGAATTGGTGGGCAGAACAGATAAAGCCTAGTAGACTGTGCGTTGGGTCCAGCACACCTCATTTGTCTGCACACAGTGATAACCTTCTTCTGCCATGGTTACTATATATTTATTTCTTTTATCCTTTTAACCTTCTTCTCCATCTGTTGAGAATGGTGGGAGTTATGATCCATGAAGGAACCTGCTGCAAAAGATACCGAAGAACAGGAGGAGGAACATTCTCAAGATCCATTCTGAAAAGACCCCAAACAAGTTAGAAGCGAATACATTAAGATGTGAAGACAGGCATCGAAGAGCTTCCGAGGAGTCATATTCAACTTCAAGGGGGGGCAGCCTCTCTTTGGCGATACTGACGCCATGCCTGACAGTCTAAAGCTCAACTACCATGTTAGTAGCAGAGCCAACCGAAGAAGAGAAGCCAGGAATTCAATCTCCGGCCGGGTGGTCATGAAAAGCTTAAAGCCCAAACACTTTCATCTGCTTCATTTGTCAAAGCCAAGCTTGAGTTGCTACCATAGCTAGCAAAGCAAACAAAATCAACCAAATCATTCTCACGAAGAAGGCTAGGTTACCAATTTTAGTCCTAATCTTGCTGTTTTTATTCGTGTGATCATCTGCTCAAGAAAAGCTTTAAGCTCTATGCAATCTCAGGTCTGTTAATTAGAGCATTGACCAAAAACTGGGATTTCTCCATAAAACTTGAGGAAATCCCAGTTCTCCAGAGCTAAAACTCTCTTTTCCCGAGTCTAGAACCAACAAAACATTCTCAACTTCCTGTTTCAATTTGTCCCACCAAGCCAACCTAGGGTACCCACTCTTCATCAGATTAGGCCCCGGCCGCCGCAGTTCACCGAACCTCTTCCAAACCCCAACCTGAACTAAATGCATTGATGACCAAAGCTCAACTGTTAAACCATCATGTTTTCCCTTTGGAATCCGCAACAAGGTTGACTCAGCGATTTTCCCTTTCAACAAAGTCATATCTCTATAAATGCTGGCAAGAACAGCAGGTGCAAGTGCAATTCTCTTACCTCTAGCGACATGAATTACAATAAGAGAAAACAAGCTAAACGCTTCATGCCAAATCTCGCTGCCAATATCCATGAATTTCGTCATTCACGACAGATTACTGGCCTTCTTAGCAGGTGTCCTTGTCGTTTCTACTGTTGCAGTCTGGAAAACTGGAACTTCTCTTTACAATACGATATTAATTTCTCCGTCCAGAACTTTCATGCTTGTTCTTCTCGCTAATCTGATTGTTGTGCTTCATCCTCATCTTCATTTTTAATCTTAACCCTAGATTTCACCATTTTTCCTTGAAAAACGTTGATTGTCGAAGAGCAGCGCCAGAAAAGTAGATATGCTTTACAATTGAACCATGGGACTCGTTTTGAGAATACTGAGAAAACCATTTTATAAATGTATTGATTACCTTTACATGCATTAATAAAATAGATTTTATCTGTCCACATAGAATTGGGCGGATGCGAATATTAATTATGATATACATTAATTGTGTATATGGTGTTTTGTTATATAGTGTTTTTTAATTAAAAAAAATTAATAATTTTTTATTTATTATTTATATCAAATATATAAAACCATCCAAAAACATTTAAAAACATTAATTTTTTTTTTTATGAAAAGCAATTTAAAATATATATTGCAAAAACTAACACTCGAATATTCATAATGATCTGAATTGATCTGTTACTAACTTGTCCCTGTTAAAAAATAATAATAACTAATAAATCCCATTGAAAACACCTTTCTACACCTGAGACAAAGTTAAATAATTTTTGGTTTTCCAAAAAAAATAACAATTTCAATAGAATTCAAAGTGAAATGAGAATGCACGGTCAAAAAGTCTGGAGCTCTTTTTTTCTTTATTTATTATTATTATTATTATGTTATTGTTATTATTATTTTAATAATTATAAATATTCAAGTAAGCTTACATGTAATTCGATTAATTCCTAGAAATTCAGGCTCTAAAAGATAACGACCAAATAAACCTTTAGTAATTTTAAAATTTACAGAACTTGAACTAATAACGTTTTAAAAGTAAATTAAGAACTTGATTAATTAAGTGACACCCTCAAATTAATTACGATCTGTTATATGCACATGTAGCTTTGTATTTGAGATTTTTCCAGACTGTTTGTTATTGAAGCCACACTATTTTTCGGTAAAAAAAAAAATGATTTTTTAATTAATTTTTTTATTTTAAAATTAATATATTAATATTAAAAAAAAAAACAACCGAAATACTGCAAATCTAAACAAGCTAGTTAAGACTTTACGTTTCTCTAACATAAAGCATGTGGTTGCATTGTTTAGCCTCAATACTTCTGGTATTTTTTTGTTTCATTTTGTTTAATTCTGTCTGCCTGTCTTCTTCGATTACCGCCGGTTATACTCAACCGAATGCTTACATCGTTTATATAACAACCGGCGGCATCGCCCGGCAATTCACCTAGTATGTACTGTCACTCAAAACATTCAACTCGGAACAGAGAACGCAAATCCTTAATCAAATGAAAACTTCATCAAAGGAAGAAGGATATTAAGGGAAGACGAATGCCAACACATATCTAGGTTGAGGACTGATGATTTCACCTAGTGTATTTTTTTTTTCTTGTTTGAGATTCGTTGCTTGCTCGAAGAAAATGACCTCGATTATCAGGTTAAGATTTTATGGAATTTCTTTTTTCTTTTAACTAGGATAAATCTTGACTAAATCATGGTCAGCATTAATGTAATTAAATTGATTAGGTCATAAATCATGATCAATAACTGAGTAGCAGTTAATCTAGGTTCTGAATTATCGGATTTTTACATGGATTTATTGGACTAGGCTTGGTTTTACAGTTATAGTCAAGCATTCCACTCTCTTTGATTTTTTTTTTTTATTATTATTTTATATAATCGTGGGCTTTCATTGCCCAGCACATTCAAATCTTGATTTAATGGAGTTTAACTCTCGTGGATTGGTCTTGTAGAGCTTTTGTTTAAGCCCTGGCATGGTCATGGTTGCCGTTTTGTATCTTGGGTTTCTGTTTTTGAAAATAAGTTCTAAATATGGGAAAATAAAGGTGGTGATAACATGTTTGTGAGTGTGTTTTAAAAGTTTTTTAAGAAAAAATTAATTTTTTTTATTTTAAATTAATATATTTTTTATTTTTTCAAATTATTTTGATGGGTTGATGTTAAAAATATTTTTTTTTAAAATAAAAAAAATATTATTTGCATATTTTTCTGAATAAAATACATTTTGAAAACTCAAACACTCTAACTTGAGTCATTAAAACAAAATAAAAAAAACCTGAAAATTATGAAAAAAAAATGTTCTTATTTTTAGAAAACAGAAAATAAAAATATGAAACGGCAACAATACCCCACATTTAATGTTAGATTCTTTTTGATTTTAAAAGCAGACCATTACGAGAGAGCAACTTTCTCTTTTCAAATCGATAGCAAAACAAATGTGAGTTGCTCTAAGACTATTTTAGATATTCCTTCCATCCCAAAGTTATTAAATCAGCTCCAAAGGTACACAGGTTAATTAGATTAATCTAAAACATTTTTTTTTTTTTTGAAGATCATAGAGTATAATAAAATTTTCAAATCTCACATTAAAAAAAACACATAATTTTGTTTCTTGTGAAGATAGAGTATGTATATGGAAGAGCTTCAAAATTTAAAAAAAAAAAAAAATTCTTGAAAAATATAGGCATGTATATTAAAGAGTTTCAAATCTCATATTGAAAATATATTATATCATCCTTTTAAGTTGAAATATTTAAACAAAAAAAACTTGTTATTAGCATTGAAAAAACATAACATTTTTTTTTGTGAATATAGAATATATATACGAAATGGCTTCAAATCACATATTGAAAAAACAACTTTTTTCTTGGGAACATAGAGTATATATACTAAAGGGTTTTAAATCTCACTTTGAAAAAACATAACTTTTTTTAATAATGAACATAAAGTATATATATGAAAAGGCTTGAAATCTTACATTAAAAATATAACTTTTTTATTAGTAACATAGAGTATATTATAAAAGGTTTCAATTCTACATTGAAAAAATAAAATATTTTTCTAGTATTTATATAGGGAACTTTAAAAAGTGTTAATAACCAACTAAAAATAAATAAACAAAAAGGAGTATAGAAGAAAAATCATATTTGAAAAAAAAAAACATCAGGTTTTATCCAGGTCATGGATCGACTGGGTTTTGCTGGATTATTGCACCGACTGGTCTTTTAACAAACCCAGACCAATCCATCCACCGAGTCGACTGAGTTTAATAACTGTACTAAATTCATTCTTTTTCATGTACGGACCAATTATAACTCAATAATCAACATGTATGATGGATTCTACTTTCAGTAAAAATCCTAAATTATTATTGTTGTTTGGCCTTGATGATTGTTACAACTTTAATTTTTCAAGTGGAGTTCATGGTTTAAATTATGATTTTTACAAATTAAATCGTAAAGTTCAGGATGATTTAATATATCATCGTTTTAATATTAAAAAACTCTTTTAATATTTAATTAATTTTAAATTAGTTATCATGATTTGCTTGGATTTAATATTTATAAAGTTATCAGAATCTGAATCAATTTAATTAATGCTGAATTCTGCTAGTTTCTATTGCTTTTATTTAAACTATTATATAAACAAATAAAAGATAATTTTTAAAAAATAAAATAATTAAATAAAAAATACAAATCCTATATTTAGTAGGATAAACTAGAAATATCAAATTGGGTCTTAATATTAAAGGAAAAATATCTCTTCCTTAAATTTTTTTTAAATCAAATCAACACTTCAAATCAACTTCATAAAATAAGAAAAAAAACTCTCAAGTGCTTATCTAGTCAGGATTGGGTGGGCAGAACAGATAACGCCTAGTAGGCTCTGCGTCGGGTCCAGCAGCACACGGCATTTGTCTGCACACTGTGACAATAACTTCATGCCAGAGTGCATGGTTACAATATGAATATATTTATTTCTATTATCCTTTTAACCTTGTTCTGCATCTGTTGTAAATGGTGGGAGTTATCCATTAATTAGGAACCTGCTGCAATGCTTACTGCCATGTTAGTAGCATAGCCAACAGCAGAAGAGAACCCATGAATTCAAATAACATAAAATCAAGCAAATCATTCTCACGAAGAAGGCTAGCTAGGTTAACAATTTTAGTCTTAATCTTTCTGCTTTTATTCGTGTGATCATCTGCTCAAGCTCTTCAACAAAAGCTTTAAGCTCTCTGCAATCTCAGGTCTGTTAATTAGAGCACTGACCAACACAACCCTGAAAGATCTTCGTCGGTTCCGAATTGCATTGCAACCCTATGCGGTAAATGCTGTTCTGAACAAATGCCATTAATTCGTCATTCAAACTAGAACCAACAGTCGCCGGCCCACATTTCTTTTTCTCCATAAAACTTGAGGAAATCCCAGTTTTCCAGAGCTAAAACTCTCTTTATCCGAGTCTAGAACCAACGAAACATTCTCAACTTCCAGTTTCAATTTGTTCCACCGAACCAACCTAGGGTACCCACTCCTAATCAGATTAGGCTCCGGCCGCCGCAGTTCACCGAACCTCTTCCAAACCCCAACCTGAACCAATTGCATTGATGACCAAAGCTTAACTGTTAAACCATCATGTTTTCCCTTTGGAATCCGCAACAAGGTTGACTCTACGATTTAATTTCCCTTTCAACAGATTCATATCTCTATAAATGCTGGCAAGACAAGTGCAATTCTATTACCTCTAGCGACATGAATTACAATAGAGAAAACAAGTTAAATGCTTCATGCTAAATCTCGCTGCTACTATTCATGAATTTCTTCATTCACGACAGATTACTGGCCTTCTTAGCAGGTGTTCTTATCATTTCTACTGTTGCAGTCTGGAAAACTGGAACTTCTCATTACAATACGATAATTCTCCATCCAGAATTTTGATGCCTGTTCTTCTCGCTAATCTGATTGTTGTTCTTCACCTTCATCTTCCCTTCCATCATCTTTTTTAATCTTAACCCTAGATTTCACCAAGTTTTCCGCCTATTATATATGACCCACTTCAATTATCATTATCATTGATTATCTTTATTGTTTATATTTGATTTATTTTGTCCAGAACTTTATAATGCTACTAGTAATATTATAATTAGGGCTTCAATGAGTTTGATCTACTTGGTGAACTTCTTTAATTTTATTAGATTCACATCGTCGAGTTTTTTTGATGATAGATTTGATGTATAATTAAAGTATTTATTTTATTTTTCACTCATCATCGTAAATTGTGAAGTCATTTAACAAATATATTTTCGAAATTTCATGTTTCCCATAAAACAACTTTAAAATATTAAATTTCTCAACTATTTATGTAATTCTTTTTGGAACTAGAACATACGGCACACTTTTCTGCATAAGTGTTTCTGTCTCCACTAGCACACCTGCATAGTTTCACAGACATGGCTATTTATGGCCAGCATTGCTGCATTAGCCGACCTACACATTTCGTCTGATACAACTTTTAGTTTTACGCTACACAGTGCGACTGGTAAAATTAAAAAAAAAATGATGATCAAAAAAATGATAATCAAAATTAATAGAAATACAAACCAGTGGACACACTAAATTTTTAAAAGAGTTGGCATCAATTTCTGGACTAAACAAGAGAGAAAAGACAGGAAAAGAAAATTGTTTATACGGAGCTCAACCACACTTCATTCATGAATAAGCATCCCACCATCGCAAAGAGGATGACCCACCGTTACAAACATTGTTATTGACACAACTTTTAACCATTGATAGGGGAGGCACACACCATCTGAAGAGCATGAGTGCCTTCCACTTGCTAATAAATATATGACACATATTAATTATTTTTAAAAATTATTTTTTATATATATGATTAAAGATTTAATTGTCTTTAATCCAAATATATAATTACAAAATAACTGTATTGAAAAGATCTAAATGACTCTGAATACAAGTTTTATCATATTTATTTTAAGGGAAATATCATTCTTTTACTATAAAACCATAAAACTATTCCTACTAGTTTTAATTTTTCTTACTTTTAAAAGTGTTTAAATCATTACACTTTATTTAAAACGCAAACAAACTAACTTGTCCCTATTAAAAATAATAATTACTAATAAATCCTATTGAAAACACCTTTCTACACCTGAGACAAAGTTAAACAAGTTTCTTTTTCCGGAAAGAAAATATCAATCTCACTGGAATTCAAAGTGAAATGAGAATGCACGTTCACAAAGTCTGGAGCTCTTTCTTTTTTCTTTATTATTATTATTATTATTATTATTATTATAAATATTTGAGTGAGCTTATGTATATCTTAACTAATTCTTTAAAATTTAGGCTTTAAAATTAACAATTAGATAAATTTACATTAGCTTTTAGATTCATAGCACTCGTACTAATAATCTCTTTAAAACAAATTAAAAAAAGTAATATCTTCAAGTTAATTATAATTTATTATGTACTTATGGCTTTGTATTTGAGACCTTTTCACTCTTTGTTATTGAAGCCACACCGTTTTTTTGGTAAAAAAAAAAAAATGATTTATTTATTTATTTTAAAATTAATATGAAAAAATAAATCTTAAAAAACAGAATTAAAAAAAAAAAAAAAAAAAAAACAACCGAATACTGCAAAGCTAAACAGGCTAGTTAAGACTTTACGTTTCTCTAACATAAAGCATGTGGTTGCATCGGTTAACCTCAATACTTCTGGTTTTTTTTTTTTTCATTTTGTTTAATTATGTCTGCCCATCTTCTTCTTCGATTACCTCAGGTTATACTCAACCGAATGCTTATACCGTTTATATAACAACCGGTGGCATCGCCCGGCAATTCACCTAGTATGTACTGTAACTCAAAACATTCAATTCGGAAAGAGAACACAAATCCTTTATCAAGAAGACTAATGTCAATACATATATAGATTTAGGACTGATGATTTCATTTTCATAAGAAAGGACGATCAGGAGTCACTGCAAAGGCAAACTGCTCGTCGTTTTCCATGATCATGAGTCAGCCAACCAGGCCTGCCTTTCCTTGTTCCTGCTTTTCCATTTCCTCGCTGGCAACACAACGAATAGGAAACACAATTATTGAGAGAAGATTAATTATCAACGGTGCATTTTGATTCTTTTATTTTGAGTTCGTTAACTTATGTTCCCCTCCTTGTAATAGCTAGCATTAGCAAGATTAATTATGAAATCCAGAATCCCAAGAATTAAGAAAAGAAATGGCGAAGGGTATTCAACCAACCGGAGGAGCCCAGTAAGGTGATCAGCATGGGCAAAGTTGTTGTCCTCACGCGCTTTCAAGATGCTAAACATTAGGTTTATCCTGGCTTGATTGTAATCACTCTGCTTGGCAATGTTCATCGTCTCCTCTTTGAGCCTGCGGCATTCAGATCCTATCTCTTCAAACTTTTGTCTTATTTCTCGTTGCCCTTCTCTTATGCGTTTTTGTCCCTCGCCGATCTCTACCATATCTGTTTTCAATCGTTCCATCTTTTCCCTCCTCTCTCTGTTCTTCTTAATATATATATATATAAGAACAGCTATTATTTTTTAATTTCTGGATATAATGACATGTTATATAGCAACAACCAGTCAAAGAAACAACAAACAAGCATTAAGAAATAATCTTTACAAGAAAAACATAGAAATATAACTAGATTTGATTCGTACCCATTGTTTCCTGTGTTTGGACTTGGAAACGCGGCGGCTCGGGGCTAAAGGCTTGATCGAATCCATAGCTGCAAACACCCGTATTGACTGACAATAAATTTAATTTTCATAAAAATCTTTAATTATTATTGTCGTTTTCATACTATCCCTTCAAGAATTATATATTGCTCTTTTTAGAATTGAAAAATATTATGGTGACTCTTCATCATAGCAAAAAATTTTTTTGTTATTATAATTTATAAAATTATTACACTTTCAATTAAATATTTTAATTTTATAAATTTTCATTTTTATTATTATCTAATTAAATAAATAAAATAAAATTATTAAACTATTAGAGATACAAATAACAATTTTGATGAGTTAAACTAGCAATTTTAAATCTGTCTTAATATTGAATAAAAAAAATTTTGCTTGATATTATTGTATATCAAAATTAAAGTTAAAAGTGATTTATTTTCAGTTTAATTCGATTTTTATCAAAAAAATAAACTAAGCTGAATTAAAAAAAAAAAAAAGAACCGAAATTGATTCAAATCGACTGGTTTTTATTCGGTTTTTAAGATAAAAACTTATTCCAACCGATTTGACTTGGTTTTTTTTTTTTTTTTTTTTTGGGTTCTGTTTAGTTCGGTTTTTTCAGTTTTAAACTTATAAAACCGAAACCAAACTGAACCGGTTAATTTTTTTTTGGTACGGGAGTTATCCATGCTGCAATATCTATTCTATCAGCGTCCAAAAGATACCGAAGAACAGGAGGAGGAACATTCTCTCTTTGGCGATAGTGACGCCATGCCTGACAGTCGAAAGCTCTACTACCATGTTAGTAGCATAGCCAACAGAAGAAGAGAAGCCAGGAATTCAATCTCCGACCGGGTGGTCATGAAAAGCTTAAAGCCCAAACACTTTCATCTGCTTCATTTGTCAAAGCCAAGCTTGAGATGTTAACATAACTAGCAAAGCAAACAAAATCATCCAAATCATTCTCAAGAAGAAGGCTAGGTTAACAATTTTAGTCCTAATCTTGCTGTTTTTATTCGTGTGATCATCTGCTCAAGAAAAGCTTTAAGCTCTATGCAATCTCAGGTCTGTTCATTAGAGCATTGACCAAAAACTGGGATTTCTCCATAAAACTTGAGGAAATCCCAGTTCTCCAGAGCTAAAACTCTCTTTTCCCGAGTCTAGAACCAACGAAACATTCTCCACTTTCTGTTTCAATTTGTCCCACCAAACCAAACCTAGGGTACCCACTCCTCATCAGATTAGGCTTCGTCTGCAGTTTTTTGAACCTCTTCCAAACCCGAACCTCAACTAATTGCATTGATGACCAAAGCTTAACTGTTAAACCATTGGAGTCCGCAACAAGGTTGACTCTGCGATTTTCCCTTTCAACAAAGTCATACATCTATAAATGCTGGAATAGGTGGTGTTTTGCGGAATCATCATGGAATACTTTTAGGTATTTTTTCTATGCCGATTGGGATCTTGGACTCTAATGTAGCTGAGCTGAGAGCAGTAGTCAAAGCTATCGAATTGTCAGCCTCTAACTGCTTCTTACATCATAAACATATTATTATCGAATCTGATTCTGCCAATGTCATTAGCTGGATGAATAATTCTTATAATAGGCCTTGGATTCATCATAAACTCTTCTCTTCAGCTCAGAGGCTAGCTTCATGTTTTGATTCAATCACCTACTCTCATTCTTACCGGGAAAGCAATCACATAGCAGATCATCTCGCTAAACAAGGAGTGCACAAAATATCTGATTTTGTGGCTTGGCTATGACCCTCATAGATAATTTATCGGTACTTTGTTTAATCCAATGCAGATTATGTTGATTGGGGCATTCTTTTGGCTCCTATGCAGGGAACAGATGGTGGATCATTTTTATTGAGTTTGTAGGGTTTTTGTTATGTTGGTTTGCTAGCTAATTCAGCAAACTTTTTCTCTGTGTAATGATTGCATTGCACAAATTTGCATTTCTTATTAATAACAGCTTCTTTCAAAAAAAAGAACAGCAGGTGCAAGTGCAATTCTATTACCTCTCGCGACTTGAATTACAATAGAGAAAACAAGCTAAATGCTTCATGCTAAATCTCGCTGCCACTATCCATGAATTTCCCCAATTCACGACAGATTACTGGCCTTCTTAGCAGGCGTCCTTGTCATTTCTACTGTTGCAGTCTGGAAAACTGGAAATTCTTATTACAATACGATATTAATTTCTCCATCCAGAACTTTCATGCTTGTTCTTCTCGCTAATCTGATTGTTGTGCTTCATCTTCATCTTCCCTTCCATCTTCTTTTTTAATCTTAACCCTCGATTTCACCATGTTTTCCTTGAAAAACGTTGATTGTCGAAGAGCAGCGCCAGAAAAGTAGATATGCTTTATAATTGAACCATGGGACTTGTTTTTGGAATACTGCGAAAACCATTTTGTAACTGTATTCATTAACTTTACATGCATTAATAGAATAGATGCGAACATTAATTATGATATAAATTAATTGTGTATATAGTATTCTGTTGTATAGTGTTTTTAATTAAAAAAAATTCAATAATTATTTATTTATTATTTATATCAACATATAAAACTATCCAAAAACATTTAAAAATATTAATTTAATATTTTTTTCTTATGAAAACAATTTAAAAAAACAGATTGTAAAGCAAAAAAGAAAAACACTCACTAAAATCCTTTTACCTAGGATATTTTTCTTATTAGCATGGTTTTTAAATATATATAGTAAAATAACATATTTTGAAAATAAAAGAAAAACCTATTGACAAAAAAGCATATTTAATACATGTCGTGATTCGAAAAACACAACAAGATATTTTTAAAAAATAATAAAATAACATAAACTTGAAAAATAATTGATGAAATAGCACAAAAGATATATGTGGTGATTGAAAAATAAGATATTTATTGTTATTGTTGATAAAAAAAAATGTAACTTTTTCAAAAAAATATCATTATTAAATGTATTGCACAAATTATAATAATGAGAGTTAAAACAAAAAACTTTGAAGATATATCAAATCTTTGATTATAACATCATCAGATTCATAAAATAAATCTTAACAAAATAAATTCATTTACACTAAAACAATCATCAATAGTGATTGGAGTGAACTATATTCTCTATCCAAAAACAAATAAAACACATTAAATTAAAACACATATTACATGTGTCTTGTTTCCAATTATTATTGATCATTTTTATTGTTGTTGTTTGATTTATTTGTTAAGATTTTTTATATTGCACTAATAATACTATAATTAAAGCTATTGTGCATTTTATAATTTTTTTTTTAGAAAGAGTGTAATTTATTTTAATTTTGTTAGATTCATCTCGTAAGGTTTTTTTTTTTTTTTTTTTTATGATACAATGATATCCTCGTTAAAGATTTGATATGTATATAAAGTTTTTATTTTTTTTTCTTTTTATCATCGTGAATTGTGAAGCCATTTAACAAAAAAATAATAATTAAAAATATCATGTTTTCCACCAAAAACAACTTTAAAATATTAATTTTCTCAACTATGTATCTGATTCTTTTAAAAACTACGACAACATACGGCAATGTTTCCTGTATAGGTGTTTGTCTCCACCAGCAAACTTGCATACCTAAGCTTACCAATCCCATTTCCGTAAGTATTTTTTTTTTAATTGTAATAAAATATTTTAGTTTTGTATTGTTTTGACATGTTGTTTCGGAATTGTATTATATATATATATATATATATAAAGGTTGTTAAAATCGCGATTTTGACACAGCACGGAACATGCAAACCAAATTCAAATCGTAAAATCGTAAGGAATTTTAAATACATTAAAAAAAAAAATTATGCTTCAAATAAAAATTCATAGCACCTTAAAATACATGCTTCAAATAAAAATCCATACATAGTTTCAAGCACTTTAAAATGCATGATTCAAATAAAAATCCAATACATAATTTAAATAACTTTTCATTAGCTAATAATTAACAAACTTAAAAACAAATAATTTGCTGGTGTGTCATGTAAACCAACTTTCATTGCGTCATCTTCCTCTTAGTCCTTGTGTTTCCTCAGAAATTCATCAATATCATTAGCATCAAGAGGATTATTAGTGTCACTACTAGTTACCAACACGCTCTAATATTATAGCATTAGTGCTCTACTAGTACCTCCGGACCAATATCATCAATTTGAATCTCCAAATCATCTTCAGTATCTTACTCTCCATTTCAGCATCTAGGAATTTTATTCCCATCACTTTCATCTTCACTTCATTTTTTTTCGTGTTGCACACTGTCAATAGCACCAAGCAAATCAAAATGTTTGAATGTTTTTCTCCCTCGGTTATCCAATCATCATAAGATGAAAGATTATCTTCTTCACCAAAATCATTGTCGCACGTCGGAAAATCCACGAGCGCGCGGCATCGCTGGCGATTTATGTCTCGTTTGTATTGCTTGAGTTGGTTCTTTAGGAGTCGCCACCTAGTATTTAATTTGAGGTTACTAGAAACCTGGTGGACTGGTCATGGTAGAGATTCACGGGTAAGGGACTGATGTGGTTAGGGAAGGTGTTAGCACCCCTAACACACCTACCTGAGGTAAGCTGCTCCGTGGACTTGATGTGTTAAAGAAGTTTTTAAAAATTTTGTCTTTTTCATCGGAAATTTAGAAATACAACTTCCTTACAAGTTGTACTTTACACCTTTGATCCCGCATCAAAATATTAAATCCTTCTTTGTTCTTTGCTGTCTCATCATAAAAGATTCATAAACAAAATACACGCACCACATTCAAAGCTTCATGAGCTTGATGTAATTTTTAAAAATGAAGAATTTTAGCCCACTTCTAAGCTATGATACATCGATTATTAATTTCCCGCCCCAGAATATATGTAGAAACATGTTCTTACATTTTCATTGGAAAAATAAACAAGCATGATTTTATCCATCCTTAGAATTTTGCATGTTCAAATTAAACAGTTAAATTCTTTTGTCTTTTTTTTTTATTATTTTTATAATTCAATATAATAATATAATAATAATAATAAAAAACACACACAACACATCTCCTCCTTTTATTTATGCTTGACTCACCCACAATTGCATGTCCACATACATGTTTACAACATAACAAAGAAAAAAATAAATCAAATAAATCAAAACACAACAATGCCCAAATATACACAGCAACATTTGAAAATTCCAAAATTAGCTTCGGGAACAGTGCTGGGAATTCTGGGCATCTTCTGTGATCGTTGTACACTGGTGGCGCGTCCTCCCACGCGCCGCCGAAAGCAAATGGAGATGGCCGGATCTGAGCCGTTTTCTCCTTCTTCTCCTTCCCTGCCGGCTGTGAGGAACACCAGGGTACCTGCAAGACAGAAATCACACAACACAGTCGATTTTAGTCTTTCATTTTCTTATGTTTTGCAGATCTGTTTTTAATTTTTTTTTGGTTCCCTGTCCGTGGTTCTTCTCTTCTTCTCCGTTTCAAATCGCCGCAAGGAAAAGGACCCGAACCAGAGGGCGTCGCTGCTGTGGAAGGAGCGCTGGAGGAAGACGACGGCTTGCTTCTGTGCAGGACTGCGCGTTCGGTGGCCGGCCTGCGGGCACTGTTGCAGCTGGTCTGTTGAAGCTACGGTGGAGCTATTTCTTCGGCGATGACCGACTGAGAGGAGTGTGAAAGGGTGGTCTGTCGCTGAGAGAGAGGTTGGACAGAGCTGGGGACGGTCGGCTGAGGAAGAGAACTTGTATGTGGCCGTGGTGGAGAGATGGAGAAGACCGTGTCGGATTGCCCTGACCACTGCTGCCGGAGAGGGGCGGCGCTGCTGAGGCAGAGTGAGGAGAGAGCTGGGTCTCCGCTCAGTTCGTCTCTTGCTCCTGCAACTGAGAGGAAAAGAAGTTGTTGCCAAAGGAAAATGAGGGCTGAGTTGAGATGCTGCCTTTGATCTCCTGGTTTTCAAAAGGAAGGGGAGATGGAGGTGCCGAAAAGGCACAGGGGAACGAGAGGAAACGGGGCTGTCTTCTGCCCCCGGTTTGTTTTGCAAAATATTAACGGAAAGGGGGGAGACCGGTGTGAGGATCAGGAATGAGTGGCAGCCGGTTCAAGAGAACCGGCTGAGGGAGAAGAGAAAATAAATTAAAAGGGAAGCTGGCAGCTGTGATCGGAGAAGAAGGAAAAAATTTCCCAAAAGGGGGGGTCCTCCTGGCGGCTGCTTTCAGTAGAGAAGAAGAAAGTTTAGTTTTTTAGGGTTCTCCCTTTTCTCCCAAAATTACAAAAATGAACCCCCTTAACTTTGAGTTAAAAGCTGCTATTTATAGGCAAAACATTTTTCGGGTTTCCAAATTGGTCCCTTAATTTTTTTGTGTTCAATTGACTTGGTAAAAAATTAAATTTGGTCTTAAATTTTCAATCTTTTCAATTCAGTCCAAATTAAGCTCCCAAACTTAATTTTCACCAATTAAGCCCCCAAATTAATTTGACCCATTTAAAGTATAATTAAGTCCTTGCACTTAATTAAATCCTTCAATGGACCTAAATTAATTCTTAAACATAATTAAAATTTAATTTGGCCCATGATTAAATCAAATTGGCCATTAAAAATTTAATTATGTCATTGAACTTAATTTTATGCAAATTCATCCAATAATCATTTAATTTGACCTTCGAATTTGCATTTAATTTGACCTTCGATTTTTGCCTATTTTTGCGGTTCTTTTTTATCAGCTTTCTCCACATTGCCGGCCTTTATTTTATTTTTTTTAATTTTTTATTTTCAAAAAAGTGAAATTTGGGGAATAACCCAAAATTGGGTTATGACAGTTGCCCCCCTCTTTACAATGCTATGAAAGAAAGTTTTGTAAGAGACTTTAGATAATAAGCGTTGTAAAGAAGAAACAAAAAGGAAGATTTTTTTTTTTTTTTGATAAATGGTCGAATTTGTCATGGGTGACCTACCCGGGTGAAAAACACGAAGATGTTTTAAAGTGGTGAAAAATACAGAGATTTTTCAAAGTGGTGAGAAATGCAAAGATTTCTCAAAATGGTGAAAAATGCAAAGATTTTTCAAAGTGGTTTTGTTGTAATGGGCAACCGGCCCCATATGGAAAGGTTTTGAAAAATACAAAGATTTTTTCAAAGAGGTGAAAAATGCAGAGATTTTTCAAAGTGGTTTCGTTATAATGGGCAACCGGCCCAAGATGGAAGGGTTTGAAAAATACAAAGATCTTTCAAAGAGGTGAAAAATACAGAGATTTTTCAAAGAGGTGAGAAATACGAAGATTTCTCAAAATGGTTTTATTGTTATGGGCAACCGGCCCAGATGAAAGGTTTTGAAAAATACAAAGATTTTTTCAAATAGGTGAAAAATGCAGAGATTTTTCAAAGTGGTGAGAAATGCAAAGATTTCTCAAGATGGTGAAAAATTTTAGAGGTGGTGAGAAATGCAAAGATTTCTCAAAGGGGTTTTGTTGTAATGGGCAACCGGCCCAAGTTGAAAATGAAAAGTTTTTTTCAAGTGTAGAAATGCAAAGATTTCTCAAAATGGTGAGAAATGCAAAACATTTCTCACAGTGGTGAAAAATACAAAGATTTTTCAAAGTGGTTTTGTTGTAATGGGCAACCGGCCCAGATGAAAGGTTTTGAAAAATACAAAGATTTTTTCAAAGAGGTGAAAAATACAAAGATTTTTCAAAGTGGTGAGAAATGCGAAGATTTCTCTAAGTGGTGAAAAGTGCAAAGATTTTTCAAAGTGGTGAGAAATACAAAGATTTCTCAAAGTGGTCTTGTTGTGATGGGCGACTTGCCCAGATGGAAAGTGATGAAAAATGCAAAGATTTTTCAAAGTGGTAGAGAAATGCAAAGATTTTTCAAAGTGGTTTTGTTGTAATGGGCAACCTGCCCAGATGAAAGGTTTTGAAAAATGCAGAGATTTTTTCAAAGAGGTGAAAAATGCAGAGATTTTTCAAAGTGGGTGAAAAATGCAGAGATTTTTCAAAGTGGTGAAAAATGCAGAGATTTTAATGGGCAACCGGCCCAGATGGAAAGTGATGAAAAATGCAAAGATTTTTCAAAGTGGTTTTGTTGTAATGGGCAACCGGCCCAGATGAAAGGTTTTGAAAAATACAAAGATTTTTTCAAATAGGTGAAAAATGCAGAGATTTTTCAAAGTGGTGAGAAATGTGAAGATTTTCTCAAAGTGGTCTTGTTGTGATGGCGACTTGCCCAAATGGAAAGTGATGAAAAATGCAAAGATTTTTCAAAGTGGTGAGAAATGCAAAGATTTCTCAAAGTGGTGAAAAATGCAGAGATTTTTCAAAGTGGTTTTGTTGTAATGGGCAACCGGCCCGAGATGGAAAGGTTTTGAAAAATACAAAGATTTTTTCAAAGAGGTGAAAAATGCAGAGATTTTTCAAAGTGGTGAGAAATGTGAAGATTTCTCAAAGTGGTCTTGTTGTGATGGGCGACTTGCCCAAATGGAAAGTGATGAAAAATGCAAAGATTTTTCAAAGTGGTGAGAAATACAAAGATTTCTCAAAGTGGTGAAAAATGCAGAGATTTTTCAAAGTGGTTTTGTTGTAATGGGCAACCGGCCCGAGATGGAAAGGTTTTGAAAAATACAAAGATTTTTTCAAAGAGGTGAAAAATGCAGAGATTTTTCAAAGTGGTGAGAAATGTGAAGATTTCTCAAAGTGGTCTTGTTATGATGGGCGACTTGCCCAAATGGAAAGTGATGAAAAATGCAAAGATTTTTCAAAGTGGTGAGAAATGCAAAGATTTCTCAAAGTGGTGAAAAATGCAGAGATTTTTCAAAGTGGTTTTGTTGTAATGGGCAACCGGCCCGAGATGGAAAGGTTTTGAAAAATACAAAGATTTTTTCAAAGAGGTGAAAAAATGCAGAGATTTTTCAAAGTGGTGAGAACAAAATGTGAAGATTTCTCAAAGTGGTCTTGTTGTGATGGCCCGACTTGCCCAAATGGAAAGTGATTGAAAAATGATTTTCAAAGATTTTTCAAATGGAAAGTGAGAAATGCAAAGATTTCTCAAAAATAATGAAAAATGCAAAGATTTTTCAAAGTGGTGAGAAATGCAAGGACTTCTCAAAAATGGTTTTATTGTTATGGGCAACCGGCCCAAATGGAAGATGAAAAGAGTTTTGAAAGAGGTCTGATTATAATGAGTGACCTACCCGGGCGAAAAGGCAAAAATGTTTAAAAGGGACGACATGATAGGACTCGATGGGGAACGAGGGCTGAAGAGCGCACTCGCAAGGTTGTAGGGTTAGAAAAACACACTACCTAAGAGGTGAGTGCTCCAAGGCGCACTCTAAAGGAGGTAAGGAGGTAAGGTTGGAAAACGCACTACCTAAGGTGGTTAATGGCCCTAAGGCGCACTTAAAAGGAGGTATGGTTGGAAAACACACTACCTAAAGTGGTTAATGACCCTAAGGCGCACTTAAAAGGAGGTATGGTTGGAAAACACACTACCTAAAGTGGTTGATGGCCTTAAGGCGCACTTAAAAAGAGGTAGGGTTACAAACATGCACTACCTAAGATGTGAGGGCTCGAAGGAGCTCTCAAAAGGAGGTATGGTTGGAAAACACACTACCTAAAGTGGTTGATGGCCTTAAGGTGCACTTAAAAAGAGGTAGGGTTACAAACATGCACTACCTAAGATGTGAGGGCTCGAAGGAGCTCTCAAAAGGAGGTAGGGTTGGCAAACACACTACCTAAGGTCGTTAATGGCCCTAAGGCGCACTTAAAAAGAGGTAGGGTTACAAACATGCACTACCTAAGATGTGAGGGCTCGAAGGAGCTCTCAAAAGGAGGTAGGGTTGGCAAACACACTACCTAAGGTCGTTAATGGCCCTAAGGCGCACTTAAAATGAGGTAAGGTTAGAAAACACACTACCTAAGGTGTGAGTGCTCCAAGGGGCACTCAAAAAGAGGTAGGGTTGGAAAAACACACTACCTAAAAGGGTTAGGGCTCAAAGGCTCACTAAAAAAAGGAGGTAGGGTTAGAAAACACACTACCTAAGGGGTAAGTGCTCCAAGGGGCACTTAAAAAGAGGTAGGGTTGGAAAACACACTACCTAAGAGGGTTAGGGCTCAAAGGCACACTAAAAAAGGAGGTAGGGTTAGAAAACCCACTACCTAAGAGGTGAGGGCCAAAAGACGCCCTCAGAGGAGGTAGGGTTGGAAAACACACTACCTAAAAGGTTAGACATTGATCTGTCAAGGATGAAAGTAATGCATCATGATCAATATGCATGTATACTTACCTGAGAAGTATAGGTCCCCTTTTCTTCATGGAGTTCTCCTTTTCTCAAAAGTTTGAGTCTCTGATAGTAAGCTTTGATGGCTTTTGTCCCCCTTGCTTACTCAAGAAATATGTTACGATCTTGGCCTCCAGGAAAGACTTGATGTCGTCATTTCTTTGTTCGCCGCCCCTTTTATCTCAAGGGTTGCCAATTTTGCCCAATAGTTTCTTCGAAAGGGAATCATTGAGCCATCTCTACCGGATGTTTTTGATTGCCCCCTAGCTTGATCATGCCCCCAAGTATTCAATTCGGGTTTGGGGATGAGGCTGTGTGAAGAAAGGGTTTGATAAGGAGTTGTTTTCATGCAGAATTTTTTGGAATTTCAAAGCTATTCCAAACACAGAAATCATTTTGACATTGATTCAAAGCAAACTCATTCTGAAGAAATTCAAGTGATTGGAGAGGTTTTCAGAAGTGATGAAAACTTTTTGTTTTGATTTTTGGTGAAAGATATGAAGTGACATTTGGTTGGTCACAAAAGGTTGAAATTTCAATTTGTGGGTTATTGAGAACCGTTGGTGAAAATGTGAAGAAACACGAAGTGACATCTGATTGGTCACAAAAGGTTTAAATTTCAATTTGAGGGTTATTGAGAACCGTTTTCAAAGCATTCATTTTATTTGCATGAATAATGATTTTATTTCGCATGAGAAAACACTACCTACCGATCCAGATTGCTTGCCTTTGATCAGAAAGGGCTTAATTAGGCACGTAATGTAGGCTTGGGCTTTTGGCTATGAAGAAAATGATATATGTAGGCTCAAAAGGTGTTTAAGGGACTTTAAGACTAAGGATCACAAGTGCTTATATCCCAAACTCTTTTGTTCATACATTTCTGGACCTTGGAATTGATTTGTAAAATGGTCCACAGTGCCCCCCAGTGTTGGGCATGGGCTCTTTCTCTTTGTTTTTCTTCATTGGATTTTGAGCACATTGCATTGACCTTGTTTTTTTTTTTTTTTTATGCTCAAAATTTTTGGATCCTTTGGATTTTTCTTCATGCCCCCTAGCTTTGATTGGGCACCTTTGATGATTGAAAATTTTCTTTTATGCCCCCCAGTATTGTTTGGGCACTTTCATTGTTGAAGACCTTTTCATGCCCCCAAGAGTTATTCGGGCATTTTCAATTATTATGGAATTTTTTTTTGCACTTGCCCCCAGTGTAGGGTGTGATCCTAGCCAAGGTTATTTTTCAAGAAAAATTTATTAGGCTCAAATGGGGACTGCAAAGGATATATTTCAGCCTTGTGAAAAGATTATCAAAGATGGCCTTTCTTCATCTCAAATGCATGCATTTAGGATCGGTAAGCCTTGCTTTCATGCAGGTATGCAGCGTGATTTCTCATTATTCATGCAATCAAAACTCAGCTTTTGGAGTCACTTCATGGTTTTTTTTTTTTTTTTTTTTTGGGTTTTCTAGGTGTATGGTTACCTCTCTAAGGAATCACCTGAATTTCCAGAACTTGTTTGTTTCGGACAAACATCAACATGATTTTTGTTTTTGTACTAAACTTTGAATTCCCAAAAAACCTTATGAAAACATGGGGTCATGTATTGTTTTGGGAAGAAAAGGGAAAACGCACCACAAGATTTTGGGCGCGGTGGTTTCATGCTTAAAGGTTATGCTCAATGTGTTATTTACATGAAACAACAAAAAAGAAGGCATGTGATGAACACAGCAAAACACATGATCTTATTAACAAGACAGACTCAATAGACAGGGAAAGTCTTGTGGAATTTTGAGCTAAATTGCCAACAAAAACTGGGGTAGGTTGAAACAAAAAATCAAGTTTTTACAGGCATGATTAAACAGAGGTAGTTATTTTGGCAGAGCAAGAACAGGCTCCATTATGCAACGGTGATGCAATTCCCCTTCAGATTGTGTTGAGGCTCTTGATCATGTTGGCCCCTAATTTCTTCGGGTTGAGTCTTTGTTGGGGCTTTGAACAAAAATGACTGGGCAATTGGAAGGACCTTCACTAGAGGCATTTCTAAGTGTTTGCTCGAGTAAGCTAGTGAGGCGAGCCACACTTGCTTTCAGAGACTCTAACTTTTCTTGGAAATAGATGCTACGATGAGCAGGCTCTTTGTCTCCAATGTTTCTCTCAAAATCGGGTGTTGTAGACTCGGAGGGGACCTATCTTTCATCCGGGTGCATGCATGACAAATGTATGAACATGAAGTCTATATGATGAACTCGCCCTTCGAGGGGTGACAACATGGTCGTAACTCTTGTATGATGGAACAAAAATCATGATTTTTGCCCAAACTCTACAATGAAAATTTTCAAAGTGACGGCCATTGTGTCACCCAAAAATCTTGAGTTCAAGATGCTCCAAGAAGGGTTCGCCCCGATGCAAATAAATGACAGCACATACAACCTAAGGACAGGTTCTATTTATTGTGTGAACATGGGTAGGTTTTCTACCTGGTCTCAAAAGGGTCTATGAACTGCCCAGTGACCACCTCACGTGAAGGCAGTATAGGGGTTTACAAGGAATGGTTGGGGCACCATGTAACCGCCATTACCGAGTAAACACTCAGCTCATAGTTGGATGTTTCACAAATCTGAACCCCGACTGAAAGTCATGAGGTAGACTGCTACTCCCCGCCTAACTTAGAAGCTTGTGTGTGCTTTCAAAAATAAATAAGTGATGCATGAAACAATTCTATAAAATGCATGCATAAAATAAAGCAAGACAAAAATGGCAAAATTTAAACACATCAAGTACACAAAGCTTAGTCCAATATTGTCAGAAACAATACTTGTCCCCAGTGGAGTCGCCATTCTGTCGCACGTCGGAAAATCCACGAGCGCGCGGCATCGGCTGGCGATTTATGTCTCGTTGTATTGCTTGAGTTGGTTCGTTTAGGAGTCGCCACCTAGTATTTAATTGAGGTTACTAGGAAACCCTGGTGGACTGGTCATGGTCAGAGATTCACGGGTAAGGGACTGATTGTGGTTAGGGAAGGTGTTAGCACCCCTAACACACCCTACCTGAGGTAAGCTGCTCCGTGGACTTGATGTGTTAAAGAAGTTTTAAAAATTTTGTCTTTTCATCGGAATTTAGAAATACAACTTTCGTACAAGTTTGTACTTCTACACCTTTGATCCGATCAAAATATTAAATCCTTCTTTGTTCTTTGCTGTCTCATCATAAAAGATTCATAAACAAAATACACGCACCACATTCAAGCTTCATGAGCTTGATGTAATTTTTAAAATAGAATTTTAGCCCACTTCTAAGGCTACGATACATCAGTTATTAATTCCCAGAATATATGTAGAAACATGTTCTTACATTTTCATGGAAAATACAACATGATTTTTATCCATCCTTAGAATTTGTGCATGTTCAAATTAAACAGTTAATTCTTTTTGTCTTTTTTTTATTATTTTTATAATTCAATATAATAAATAATAATAATAATAAAAAACACACACACACATCTCCTCCTTTTATTATGCTGACTCACCCACAATTGCATGTCCACAATTACATGTTTACAACATAACAAAGAAAAAAAATAATCAAAATAAATCAAAACACAACAATGCCCAAATATACACAGCAACATTTGAAAATTCCAAAATAGCTTCGGGAACAGTGCTGGGGAATTCTGGGCATCTTCTGTGATCGTTGTACACTGGTGGCGCGTCCTCCCACGCGCCGCCGAAAGCAAATGGAGATGGCCGGATCTGAGCCGTTTTCTCCTTCTCTTCCCTTCCCTGCCGGCTGTGAGGAACACCGGTACCTGCAAGACAGAAATCACACAACACAGTCGATTTTAGTCTTTCATTTTCTTATGTTTTGCAGATCTGTTTTTAATTTTTTTTTGGTTCCCTGTCCGTGGTTCTTCTCTTCTTCTCCGTTTCAAATCGCCGGCAAGGAAAAGGACCCGAACCAGAGGGGCGTCGCTGCTGTGGAAGGAGCGCTGGAGGAAGACGACGGCTTGCTTCTGTGCAGGACTCCGTTCGGTGGCCGGCCTGCGGGCACTGTTGCAGCTGGTCTGTTGAAGCTACGGTGGAGCTATTTCTTCGGCGATGACCGACTGAGAGGAGTGTGAAAGGGTGGTCTGTCGCTGAGAGAGAGGTTGGACAGAGCTGGGGAACGGTCGGCTGAGGAAGAGAACTTGTATGTGGCCGGTGGTGGAGAGATGGAGAAGACCGTGGTCGATTGCCCTGACCGCTGCTGCCGGAGAGGGGCGGCGCTGCTGAGGCAGAGTGAGGAGAGAGCTGGGTCTCCGCTCAGTTCGTCTCTTGCTCCTGCAACTGAGAGGAAAAGAAGTTGTTGCCAAAGGAAAATGAGGGCTGAGTTGAGATGCTGCCTTGATCTCCTGGTTTTCAAAAAGGAAGGGGAGATGGAGGTGCCGAAAAGGCACAGGGGAACGAGAGGAAACGGGGCTGTCTTCTGCCCCCGGTTTGTTTTGCAAATATTAACGGAAAGGGGGGAGACCGGGTGAGGATCAGGAATGGAGTGGCAGCCGGTTCAAGAGAACCGGCTGAGGGAGAAGAGAAAATAAATTAAAAGGGAAGCTGGCAGCTGTGATCGGAGAAGAAGGAAAAAATTTCCCAAAAGGGGGGGTCCTCCCTGGCGGCTGCTTTCAGTAGAGAAGAAGAAAGTTTAGTTTTTTAGGGTTCTCCCTTTTCTCCCAAAATTACAAAATGAACCCCCCTTAACTTTGAGTTAAAAGCTGCTATTTATAGGCAAAACATTTTTTCGGGTTTCCAAATTGGTCCCTTAATTTTTTTGTGTTCAATTGACTTGGTAAAAATTAAATTTGGTCTTAAATTTTCAATCTTTTCAATTCAGTCCAAATTAAGCTCCCAAACTTAATTTTTCACCAATTAAGCCCCCAAATTAATTTGACCCATTTAAAGTATAATTAAGTCCTTGCACTTAATTAAATCCTTCAATTGGACCTAAATTAATTCTTAAACATAATTAAAATTTAATTTGGCCCATGATTAAATCAAATTGGCCCATTAAAAATTTAATTATGTCATTGAACTTAATTTTTATGCAAATTCATCCAATAATCATTTAATTTGACCTTCGAATTTGCATTTAATTTGACCTTCGATTTTTGCCTATTTTTGCGGTTCTTTTTTATCAGCTTTCTCCACATTGCCGGCCTTTATTTTATTTTTTTTTTTTATTTTTTATTTTTCAAAAAAGTGAAATTTGGGGAATAACCCAAAATTGGGTTATGACAATCATCACCTTGCTTTTTTTACTTGATTATTATTCAATTTCAGATTGCACATTACAAATACTAAGTCATTCATTTTTCTCTTGTGCAAACAATTTCTTCATTTTGTATGAACTTAAATAAACAATTCAATTCAAAATTTTAATATTTTTATCAAATATTTTTAACATTTTAAAATAATAAAATAAAAAAAACTCACCATTTCAAATGCACTCTAGTTACGCTCATATTCAGATGAAGTACAAGTCAAGCTTAGAACTCGGATTGCAAACCTTTGTAATTCTGGACATTCATCTCCATAAGAATCCTACCATTGAGCTGGAGTTGTTTTTTTTTTTTTTTATCTCTTGATGTCTTTGGCAGCCTCAATGCCAAACAACCCTTTTCCATCCTTGAATGATTCAAGTTGCAAGTCAATTTTGCACATTTCACTTGCATTAAGAAACATCCTTTCTAAGCATTAATATAATCTAATTTTAATGTTGGCATTAACCTTAAAATTAGGATTATAATGATAATGAGGATTCAAATAATAAGCTGCTGTATGTAAGGGTCTATTGAATTGAAGTTCCCATCTTGCATCAAGAATTATCCATATAGGTATATAACTATATAAAAAATATATATATATATCATTACACTCTAGGAATATCTCAACTGAAAGTATTCTAAAGACATTCATATTAATAGATGACAACATTTGAAAAAACAAATTAACAAGATATATACCTTTTTTTCACGGAACCAAAATTTACTTGTATCTTCTCTTTTGCTTCATTCATTGCTTTATATATAAAACCCCTAGCTGGTTTCTCATCAGAATCAATTAATCAAAGAACTTTAATTAGAGGATATGCTGCCTTAATACATATAGTAACATCATGCCAAAACATGTTGTCCAAAACACAATTTTGAATTCGTTTCCCTTCTTCTATTCTTGCAAACCTACATGAACTCCACTGATTAGAAGTAAACATAGTCATCAACTGCATTTTATGATCATTCAATCATCCCAAAGTCAAATATGCAGTAGCAAACCAAGTGGCAGCAGGCCTAATCAAATCCCTTCCTTTCGTAAAGTGCCTTAGCATGGAAATAAGAATAGTTCTTGAATAAATATATGAGGTGATTCTCCTCCCCTTCACAATAGTTATTTGATGAACCTCTAACTTCTTCTCAAAACCCTCTAATATCAAGTCAATACAATGGGCAGTACATGATATCCAAAACAAACTCTTCCTTTTTTCCATCAATAATTGTCCAACATTTTCCTCTCCAATCCTCTCCACAATGGCATCTAACATCTCAAATACCTTATTAGCAGTTTTGGACATATTAGAAGTATCCACCGACGACAAAAAAAATTGTCCCTTTAGGACTATTAACCAAAAAGTTACAAATACAATGTCTTTTTTTATCTGTCCATCTATCAGACATTATTGAACAAACAATTTTTTTTCCATTCTAGCTTGTAATCCTCAAGCAAATTCATTGTTTGATCCACTTCTTGCTTCAAATACTTCTTTCTAATATCATGGTAGGATGGAGGCTTGAAACATGGCCCATGCTTTGCAACCAATTCAAGTGCCTTAAAAAACTCAGGGTTTTTTACACAATTAAATGGAATTGCACTAGTGTAAAAAACCTTGCAATTTGTCGACATGCTTCTTCTCTAATATCCTTTTTTAGCAATTGATTTAGGGTTGTTTTTGTATTTCCACTCCCACTAGCTACTCTCTTTCCTTTGTCCTTTGAGCTAATTTCTTTTATTTCATCATCATCATCATTTACACTACATTGATGGGCCTTTCTTTTCTTTTCAATTGCTTTTAGATTTTTCACCAAAACATCTAAAATCATCTGCTTAACATTTTCTAGTACTTGCTAACATGGCTCAACATCCTTACGAATGCAAGCCAAATGCTGTTTAAAACAAAAAATACCTCCACTGATAATTTTTTGAGAATACTTGCACTGAACTTTTCTAGAATTCTTATCAATATCTATACAATGCTGCCATCGCACAACAAGCCTATTACCAGAAGAATGTTTTCTAGATGACATAAGTTCAACAATTCAAGAATCAATTCAAATCAACCCTGTAATCAATCCAAACATTTTATGCATATAGGTAACCGTTATAGCTTCCAAAAAAATAGAAATAAAAACCAGAAGGAAAGGACAAGAAACAAAAACACCCAAAACATGATAACAAATGCATGTTGGGTGCCGGTGCATAGGCACACAGAAGAAACATGCATTTTCAATGTAATCAAAGCCCAATTCACTAGCCAACCACAAGCATTGCAGATGAGGTAACAACTAACAAGGACTAAATAGGTTGCTTGGTAACTGAACCAAAACTACTAAACCCAGGCACTTTGGAGAACCTAGTCAGATCTATTGACAGTACCAGACCTTCAAAAATTCATCATCTTATCAAGATCAACTCAAACAGGAAAACATCTAGGGAAAAGCACCTGCATACTTAGAGGTTATGGAAATTTTGTGGTGAGCAAAAGATCCTGAAACTCAGGTTTCTAATGAAATCAGCATATGAATTACACACAGAATCAACACTTAAAAATTTTAATGGGTTACTAACTTGACTCCAACTTATTCAGATCAAGAAACAGAGACAACTGATTTATGTGAAAAAACAGAGTCACACACACACACAATTAAATTTAAATCTAAAATTCACAGGCAATATCTCAATAATAGACAGTCACAAAAACTTTGAATCAAAATCTCAATCTTTAACATCATTAAACTGTAAAGATTAAAGCACCTAAAGGTCCTAAACAACAGTCACGACAGATTACAAACAGGGTAAGAAACGGACATGGTAAGAAACTAAGAATCTTACCTTTGTTATGAGTAATGAGCACTGAGGAGATCAATATTGCAGTCAAACTTGGAGCCTGCAAATCCAATCAAACTAATATTAGCATCAGAGTAAGAAACGAACAAGAAAAAAAAAGCACCCTCGGTCGCTGGTAGTTACCAACAGAGAAGAGAGAACCAGAGAAACAAGATAAACAGAGTAACTTACCTGGTAGAGACTGGAGAGACGTCATTGTTGTTAGGTGGACTCTGGTTCTCACAGTGACTGGTGAAAAGGACACCATCGATGAGGGGTGAGGGCTGTTGTGGAGTACTGGTGGACGGTGACCGTGGAATCGTGGACAGCTGAGAGAAAGAGATAGAGACTGAGTCACTGAGGAATCCTCAGTGATGATTTAGAATTTTGGGATTTCAATTTAGGGATTTTTTTTGTTTTGAACGTGAATGATGAACTGAAATGTAAAGAGAAGACTGCATACGTGATTGATGATTCAGTGAATGTGCATTTGTTTTGTTAAAGCCAATAGGCGGTCGACACCTATCAGAAACATTGCATTTTTATTTCCAGCGGGTAAACTCATTCAATCGGTGGTGAAATCGTGATTTTACGTGATTTCATCCTATTTTAACGATTTTACCCAATTTTATCCATTTCCGAGTTTTACAAGCGATTTAGCACGTAAAGCTTATATCAGCTCGTAAAAACATATAATTTTACGAGTTGAATCGTGATTTTGACAACCTTGTCAGCTTCCACTTACTAACATGTGCGTGAAACATATATAGATTTAGGACTGATGATTTCATTTTAATAAGAAAAGACGATCAGGAGTGACTGCAAAGGCAAACTGCTCCTTGTTTTCCATGATCATGAGTCAGCCAACCAGGCCTGCCTTTCCTTGTTCCTGCTTTTCCATTTCCTTGATGGCAACACAACGAATAGGAAACACAATTATTGAGAGAACAGATTTATATTTGCAAAATAACAATTCTGGTTAAGGTTATTATAGTCTCCCTGCCTTTTAAAATGTCCTGATTTGCTCTTTAATCAGCTCTATAATTTCTTGTGTGTGTGTATTAAATTGGAATTAATATTAAATAAAAATATATCTTCCTTAAACAAAAAAAAAAATATATATATATATATATATATATATCAAAACAACACTTCAAATCAACCGGATAAAATAAAATAAATAAAAAACTATCAAGTGCTTATCTAGTCAGGATTGGGTGGGCAGAACAGATAACGCCTAGAAGACTCTGCGTTGGGTCCAGCAGCACACAGCATTTGTCTGCACACTCTGACAATTACTTCATGCCAGAGTGCATGGTCACAATATGAATATATTTATTTCTTTTATCCTTTTAAACTTGTTCTCATCTGTTGTCAATGGTGGGAGTTATCCATATAGGAACCTGCTGCATTGCCTACTGCCATGTTAGTAGCATAGTCAACAGCAGAAGAGAACCCATGAATTCAAATAAGGCTAGCTAGGTTAACAATTTTTGTCTTAATCTTGCTGTTTTTATTCGTGTGATCATCTGCTCAAGCTCCTCAACAAAAGCTTTAAGCTCTCTGCAATCTGAGGTCTGTTAATGGGAGCACTGACCACCACAACATGAAAGATCTTCGTCGGTTCCGAATTGCATTGCAACACTGTGCGGTAAATACTGTTCTGAACAGCCAACTCCACACAGCATTGAAACCCAGACGCTTCGAGCAAATGCCATTAATTCGTCATTCAAACTAGAACCAGCAGTCGCCGGCCCACATTTCTTTTTCTCCATAAAAGTTGAGGAAATCCCAGTTTTCCAGAGCTAAAACTCTCTTTATCCGAGTCTAGAACCAACGAAACATTCTCAACTTCCAGTTTCAATTTGTTCCGCCGAACCTGTAGAATATTAAACTCAATATATCCAGAAGCTCCCAGAAGGTCAAGGAAGGCAACCAGCCACCAGTCGCCGACCAGCCACCAGTCGCCGACCAGCCGCCAGCCACCAGCCGCAGCCGCCAGCCGCCTCCACTGCCGCCAGCCGCCTTCACACTTGAAGGTTGAATTTTCGTATTCTGATTTTGTGTATAAATAGAATGTCCAGCTTATGTTATATGTGTGGAGAGAATTGAGAGAAACACTAGAAAGAGAAAGAGAGAGAGAGGGCGTGTATTAAGCTTTTGCTTTGTGTAATTGTAAGCTTCGGATTTTGTGTAATAAAACAGTGTGTTTTATCCCCTCTGAGTGTTTCAAAGCCACCACCAGTGGTTTCTCCCACCAACAGAACCAACCTAGGGTACCCACTCCTAATCAGATTAGGCTCCGGCCGCCGCAGTTCACCGAACCTCAACTAATTGCATTGATGACCAGAGCTTAACTGTTAAACCATCACGTATTCCCTTTGGAATCCGCAACAAGGCTGACTCAGCGATTTTCCCTTTCAACAAATTCATATATCTATAAATGCTGGCAAGAACAGCAGGTGCAAGTGCAATTCTATTACCTCCAGAATACGATAATTTTCCATCCAGAACTTTCATGCATGTTCTTCTCGCTAATCTGATTGTTGTACTTCATCTTCATCTTCCCTTTCATCTTTTTTAATCCTACCATTTTTCCTTGAAAAACGTTGATTGTCGAAGAGCAGCGCCAGAAAAGTAGATATGCCTTCGTCATCGTAAATTGTGAAGCCATTTAACAATTTTTTTTTCTATTTTTGAAACATCATGTTTTCCATAAAAACAACTTTAAAATATTAAATTTCTCAACTATTTATGTGATTCTTTTTGGAACTACCAGAACATACGGCCCTCTTTTCTGCATAAGTGTTTTTGCCTCCACTAGTGCATAGCTTCACAGACATAGCCATTTATAGCCAGCATTAGCCGACCTACACATGTCCTACACATTTCTTATGATTCAACTTTTAGTTTAACGCTACACAGTGCGACTGGTAAATTTTTTTAAAAAAAAAACAAACATTGAAAAAACCTTTAACTTAACTCAGATTAGTTGGACTCCCATGTGACCCGTGATGGGAGTTCCAGATTAAAAAAATTAATTTAAAAGAAATACAATGACCTCGAGATGATGTTAAACTTATAAAAATAAATTCAAAACAAAATATAAGTTTCAAATTTGAATGACTTTAAAACATTAAATTAGAAAAAATAAAATTAAAAAAAATAAAATAAAAAACCTGAATAAACTTGGGTTATCTCGAAAAATATAAGATATAACACCGAAATAACACCACATAAAAGAAAGAAAGAAAAAACTCTAGACCTAATAATCTAAAATCAAACGATGAAATTAAAAAATAATTATTTTGTTAAAAAAAAAATAAAAGATCAAAGTTAAATCAGATTAATCCTCAAAAATAATGAACCAGTTCATAAGATTGAGATTATCTCATAAAAAAAAAACAATAAAAAATTACTAAGCATAATCCTTAATCATCCAAAATTAAAAACAAAAATAAATAGCAAAAAACAACAATAACTAAATCTAGCATAAAAGCTAAATGAAAAAAACAATGAGAGACTAAATTAAAAATAAAAAAAAATAAAAAACATAGCAATAAAAAATAAGGATTAAAATTGAATACAAAAATTAAATTAAATAAAATAATGAGAGGTAAAATTGAAAAAAAAAAAAAACACAATCTAGAAAAGTATAAAAACAAAAAAAAAAATAATCAACTTTAATATAAAAATTAAATGAAATAAAATTCTTATGGATAAAATTACAAAACAATTAAAGATCAAAATATTTTAAAATTAAAAATAAATAGAAATCAAAAGAATAATGATCAAAATTAATAAAAATATAAATTAAAATACACAATATATTTGTAAAAGAGTTGGCATCAATTTCTAAACTAAAACAGAGAGAAAAGACACGAAAAGAAAAATGTTCATAAAGAGCTTAACCATACTTCATTCATGAACAAGTGTTCCACAACCACAAAAAGAATGACCCACCGTTTTAAACATGGTCAATTCGTCATTGACACAAACTCTTAACCATTGTTAGGGGAGGTGCACACCATCCGAAGATTATTAGGGCTTTCCACTTATTAACGTGTACGTGACACATATCAACTATTTTTAAAAATTGTTTATATATATATATATATATATATATATATATATATATATATATAATTAAAAGATTTAATTGTCTTTAATCTAAATATATAATTACAAAATAACTGTATTGAAAAATCCTAAATGCCTCTGAATACAATTTTTATCATATTTCTTTTTAAGGGCAATATCATTCTTTTACTATAAAACCATAAACTATTCCTACTAGTTTTAATTTTTCTTACTTTTAAAAGTATTTAAATCATTACACTTTATTTAAAACACAAACAAACTAACTTGTCCCTATTAAAAATAATAATAACTAAAAAATCCCATTGAAAACACCTTTTTGACGAAGTTAAACAAGTTTTTTTTTTCAAAAAGAAATAACAATTTCACTGGAATTCAAAAGTGAAATGAGAATGCACGGTCAAAAAAGTCTGTAGCTCCTTTTTTTCTATGTTTTTTTTTTATATATATAATTATAGATATCTAGGTTATTTTATGAATATAGTAACTTTAAGATTTTCAATACTCAAACTAATAATATCTGAATAATAAATTTAAAATTTAACTAATGAAGCTAAATTTTTCTAATTAATAATGATTTATTGTGCTCCTGTGGCTCTGTATTTTAGATTTTCTGAGACTGTTTGTTACTGAAGCAACACTGTTGTTTTGTAAAAAAAAAAAAAAAATTAATATGTTAATATTAAAAATATTTAAAAAAAAAAAAAACAAACAACCGAATAATACAAAGCTAAACAGGCTAGTTAAGACTTTAAGTTTCTCTAACATAAAGCATGTGGTTGCATTGGTTAACCTCCATGCTTTAGGTATTCTTCTCTATCTTCTTCTTCGATTACCTCAGGTTGTACTCAACCGAATGCTTATACTGTTTATATAACAACCGGCGGCATCGCCCGGCAATTCACCTAGTATGTATACTTTAACTCAAAACATTCAACTCGGAACAGAGAACGCAAATCCTTCATCAAATGAATACTTCATCAAGAAGACTAATGTCAATACATGTCTAGATTTAGGACTGATTATTTCATTTTAATAAGAAAAGACGATCAGGCGTGACTGCAAAGGCAAACTGCTCCTTGTTTTCCATGATCATTAGTCAGCCAACGAGGCCTGCCTTTCCTTGTTCCTGCTTTTCCATTTCCTCGCTGGCAACACAACGAATAGGAAACACAATTATTGAGAGAAAAATAATCATCAACAGTGCATTTTGATTCTTTTATTATGAGTTCGTTAGCTTATGTTTCCCTCCTTGTAATAGCTAGCATTGGCAAGATTAATTATCGAATCCGATATCCCAAAATTAAGAAAAGAAATGGCGAAGGGAATTTAACCAACCGGAGGAGCCCAGTAAGGTGATCAGCATGGGCAAAGTTGTTGTCTTCACGGGCTTTCAAGATGCTAAACATTAGGTTGATCCTAACTTGGTTGTAATCACTCTGCTTGGCAATGTTCATCGTCTCCTCTTTGAGCTTGCGGCATTCAGATCCTATCTCTTCAAACTTTTGTCTTATTTCTCGCTGCCCTTCTCTGATGCGTTGCTGTCCCTCACCGATCTCGATCATATCTGTTTTCAATCGTTCTATAGTTTCCCTCCTCTCTTTGTTCTTCTTAACATGTATAAGAAAAATAATAATTTTTAATTTTGGGGATAATGACATGATATATAGCAACAACAAGTCAAGAAACAAGCATTAAGAATAATCTTTATAAGAAAAACATGGAAATATAACTAGATTTGTTTCGTACCCAATATTGTTTCCTGTGTTTGGACTTGGAAACACGGCGGCTCGGGGCTAAACGCTTGATCGAATCCATGGTTGCAGACACCCGTATTGACTGACTTCCTCCTTTCTATTGAAATTGAAAGGTTGTGTATACAATGACTAGGGCTCTTAACAATACCGTTTACAGATCTGTATAAATGAATCTACAAAGTCATCAAGTCTTCCGCTCGAGCTTTGTAGATCTCTCGCGCGTATCTTTTCGATATCGCACGATAACGCCATAAATGCTTGTTTTGATTTCTATGATATGAAACGGTTTCTCACAAATAATGACAATGCCAGGCTTTCAACAACCAGAGCTCGCGCAACACGCATATTGTGTCCTTTCAGTTAAAGATGTTATTGTTATTGTTTTTTTTTTAAAAAAAAAAAATACCCAATTATATATTACTCTCTTTAGGATTGAAGCATATTATGGTGCTTGATCATCATATAAACAATGAACAACCTCAATTTTCTTTTTTCTTTTTTTTAATTCTACCTTTAATATTTTTTTTTCAATTTTTAATATTCAATATTTATTTGGTTTTTATATTAATTAGCCATATTTTTATTTTTTTTTTATAAAAACTTATAATACTTAAATAAACACTCTAGTTGGTATTTAATTTTTACAAGTATTGATTTTTATTTTTATATGCTATTAAATTAGAACATGGCAGGACCATCGACACAGTATCTTATTGTGGAAAAATCGTGAATAAAGACATCAAAGATTAACAGCAATTAATCAAATTATTAAGGACACATCACATGGTGGGAAGACACATCACATGCACATCGACCTTCAGCAAATATTATGGGTCTACCATTTTGACATGCATGGGAGTTTAAAATTTTGATGTTTAAAATGTTTTTTATTTAAAAATATATTTAAATAATATTTTTTTTATTTAAAAAAATTATTTTTGATATTAATATCAAAACGATCTGAAAATATAAAAAAATTAATTATAAATAAAAATAATTTTTTAAAAACATGATTTAATTATATTTTCAAACCCACCCCCTTAAATCTTGGAGCTTTTAGGTTTTCATTCCGCTTCAACAGGAGAGGACATGGACAGCAAATGTAAGAAGGTTGAATAAATGAATTTAATGATAAGGTTGCGTATTTAACGGGGTTAAGCTGCAAAAGTTGAATATTTATATTTATAAATTTTAAAAAATAAAAAAAATATTATTTATAATTAACTTCAGCTTTTGGTTCGGCTTGACAAACGGCGCCGAGTAGACTACGTGTTGGGTGATCACAAGTCAATTGAGGAGGTGTAAAGTGTCCTCTGCAGTAAGCAGCAGCCCACGCAACCTCAGGTCTGTTGGAGCATTGACCTGAGAGATCTTCATCACCTCCGAATTGCATTGAAACCCTGACGCCTCGAGCAAATGCCATTAAATCTTCATTCAAACTAGAACCACCACACTGCTAGAAAATTGATAAATATAAATAGAAATATCAAGGGAATAATTACGTCGTAAAACTATTAAATTTTGTAGTGGCAGTCGTCCACATTTGTTTTTCTCCATGAAACTTGGGGAAATCCCAGTTTTCCAGAGCTAAAACTCTCTTTTGCCGAGTCTAAATTCAACGAAACATTCTCAACTTTCTGTTTCAATTTGTCCCACCGAGCCAACCTGGGGTACCCACTCTTCATCAGATTAGGCTTCGGCTGCAGTTCATTGAACCTCTTCCAAACCCAAACCTGAACTGATTGCATTGATGACCAAAGCTTGAGAAAAACATAGAAACACAGGAAAATATTGGGTACGAACCAAATCAGTTCATTGAACCTCTTCCAAACCCAAACCTGAACTGATTTGGTTCGTACCCAATATTGTTTCCTGTGTTTCCTCTGTAATCAATCTACAAAGTCATCAAGTCTTCCGCTCGAGCTCTGTCGATCTCTCGCGCGTATCTTTTCGATATCGCACGATAACGCCAGAAAATGTTGTTTTAATTTCTATGATTTAAAACGGTTTCTCATAAATAATAGACTGCCACGCTTCTAACCACCAGATCTCAAGCAACACGCATTTTGTGTCCTCTGTCTTTTCAGTTAATATTTTGATTATTATTATTATTATTATTATTTTTTAAAAGGACAGAAAATGCGTGTTGCTTGAGATCTGGTGGTTAAAAGCGTAGATTTTTGGGAAGACACATTAATCAAACTATTTAGGACACGGGAAAAGTGTTAGGCCTTGTTCTGTCAGGATCATCATGGTGGGAATACACATCACATGCACATCGACCTTCGGGCATAGATTGGGGAGAGCCAAGAATGGCCTCATTGTTTCTCTCCAGCAATATTACGGGTCTACCATTTTGATAGTGTTAGCTGGCAAGATCGTGTATTAGCTGTCGAGACGTGTGGATTCCAAGATTGTAGTTGTTTCCTTGTACAGATAGTCTTACCCAGAATAGGAGTTTAGGCATACTAGGACGTTTTCTTACTTCCTTTATATATATATATATATATATTTTTTTTTTCCTGAAAAGATGAATACATTGTAGTGCGCAGAAATATTTACAGAATGAAAAGCTTCCGTTGAATGTCCTAATCAACATGATATCATAGCAGGCTTGAAAACTTTTTTTTTTTTTTTTTAACTATTCTTCCCTGCATTCTCCCTTGACCTTTGTATTCCAGGGACTTCCTCCTACAAACAAAATCACAATGGCAGAACAAGAGCGAGATCCAATTGTTCCAGCCACTCCATGCAATCCTTTGTCAAACCCAATTATCATTCAACAAGAAACCTCCGGCTCTCCTGTCAATATTATTCTCAATGAAACAAACTATATGTTATGGTCGCAGTTAATAGAGATGCGTATTGGAACCCGCAACAAGGTTAGGTATCTAATTGGGAAAGCGGTGAAACTTGCACCTAATGATCTGAACTATGATACATGGATTATCGAAAATCATAAAGTAAAGAGCTGGCTCATCGAATCAATGAGCCCCCACCTGATGCAGAGATTCATTCGTCTTGTTATAGCAAGGAAAATATATGAGGCAGTGTCAAGGACCTTCTACAATGGATCTGATGAAACATAATTGTTCAAACTGAATCAAAAGTCATTTTTAACCACTCAGAATGTTAGGCCTTTATCCACGTATTATAATGAACTTGTTGCAATCTTTCAGGAAATCGATCATCGCAACACATTCTAAGAAGAATCTATTGAAGGGATTGTACAACTTCATGCGGTGATGATTAGATTGTGAGTACATTTTTTTTAAGCGGTCTTGATTCTAAATATGATCAAATCCATGGGGAAATTCTTTGAAAGGAACCAAAACTGGACCTAGAAGCAGCCTACGCATGTGTGAGAAGAGAGTCACAACAATGACAAGTTATTGGAGTTTCTCGACCGGTCTTTGAAAATACAGCCATGATAGCTAATCAAAACCAGCGAGGGATAGGTTCTAGTTCTGCCAAAGGGAAAAATAGTCAAGATTCAGGAAAGCCAAATAACTATGTTTGTATCCACTGTGGTGAATCTAGCCATTCAAAACTGCATTGCTATGAGCTTATTGGATATCCCGAATAGTATGATTTTTGAAAAAAAATCACGGAAGAACATTACTAGAAAAACTGTAATGGTCAAATCAAGTGAAAGCCATCTAATTTAGGAGGGGACTTCAATGCCTACTGCTAATTTAACTCAGCCGGGTAATATTGGTAAGGTTAGTGTTCTTTCTGCTATTACTATGGATAATACTTGGATTATTGATACCGGTGCATACGATCATTTGATTAAAGACTTTAGTAAATTACAAAATCTTCTTCATCATCCCAACAAGTCATATCTATAGTCAATGATGATACCTCCCTTATTACTAGAAAGGGCTCCATTGCTCTAACTACTGCCATAACTCTTAATACAATATTGGTTGTTCATAGTCTTGAATGTAATTTGTTATATGTAGGCCAAATCACTTTAGCACTAAATTACATTGTTACTTTTTTGGCCTTTTTATTGTGTTTTTCAGGATATTTTGACCCAAAAGACTCTTGGTTGTGATGTTAAATTAATGGGGCAACCTCTACTACTTGAAATTGACAACAACTAACAAATGGTAGTACATTAAGGCATGTTTTGTGACGAAGGGTGATAGGAAGCTGTCTAAGGTGTAGCTCTAGCTTAAGAGGCTAAGGCCTCTTTCCTTTAGTTAGCTTCAGAAATTAAAACATAATTTGTTTATAGAATTGCATATTTTGGATTTTCAATGTGACATTTGTGAATTGGCAAAAAGCCATTGTAAACCTTACTTCCCCTCTTTCAACAAAAGCTCTAAACCCTTTCTGGTTATTCACTTTGATATTTGGGGATTTGCAGTAATCCGGTCTATGGCTAAAACTCATTATTTTATTACCTTTATTGATGAATGCACTCGTATGACGTGAGTATCCTTATTACATAAGATAAGTGATGCTAGTACTACTTTTTAGGAATTTTACAACATGGAGAAAACTCAATTTCAGAAACAAATTCAGGTATGGCAATATGACAATTCCATGGAATTTCTTGAGAACTCGCTTGGTGATTATCTTTGACAATAAGGAATTAGACATCATACTTCTTACACCTACACACCTCAATAAAATGGCTTTGTGAAGAGGAAAAATAGGTAGATCATGGAGGCGGTACGTGCATCTTTTTTTGCAATGAATATGCCTCCTTTCTATTGCGGAGAGGCTGTCAAGTCTGCTGTCTACATTACCAATACAGTGCCTTCTTAGGTGATTGATTTCTAGACCCTATACTAAAAATTACAAACCTTCTTTTACATACCCCATCAACCAAACTTGGAACCTAAAACCTTTGGTTATACAATGTATGTTCACATACTCAAAGTCTTGCGTAGCAAGCTTGATCCCTATGCCCAACATTGTGTATTTATTAGTTACTTTGATTTTCTATTAGTTACTTTGATTTTCAGAAAGGGTACAGATGTTACTGCCCTCAAACTCACGAGTTACATGTATCTCTTGATGTCTCCTTTCGTGAAATGAATCCTTAGTATTTAGTAAATGATTTAGGCTCTCCTCTTTAGGGGGAGAATGTGTATGAAAAGGGTAAGCTTTGCAATACTGTTTTTGATAAAAGTGAGGTGGAGTTTTTATATAGCTAGTGGCATTTGAAAAAAGGATGAGTAGTAACAAGCATAATGCTACTTTGTTCACTGATACTTAAACCATTCCAAACGAGAGGAATTTATCATTGCACAATTACCTTTGTAGGGATTATGTTGGTGACACAGAAGTTGTAAAACATGACGGGGAAGAAGCTGAGATGATTGAATTGTGTGCTGATGACACAGAAGTTATGAACCTCAGTAAGGAAGAAACTGCGATGAGTGACTTACTCGTACCATCAACTGGAGAGTCTTCTGCTCAAAATATCCTAGATAATCCCACCACTAAGGATACATCTCAACCCACTCCCAAGTATTCACAAAGACCTCATAAAGGTGTTACAAAGAAACAATATAAGCTGGACATTAAAACCAATGTTAAATATCCTATCAATAACTATGTCTCTTTTCATGGACTTTTAGAATCTTATGCACTAATCATTAATCAATTATGCAAAGTGTCTATTCCTAATAATTTGCAGGATGTATTGGCAGATTCAAGGTGAAAAAAGGCTATGAATGAAGAGATGGAAGCGTTGTAGAAGAACTATACTTAGGAACTTGTTGTGTTATCAGCAAAAAAAAAAGAAGCAATTGTGTGTAGATCGGTATACATTGTTATACTTAAAGCGGATGGAAGCATTGATAGATATAAAACGAGACTCGTGGCCAAGGGGTATGCCTAGAAATATGGTATCGACTACCAAGAGACCTTTGCACCACTAGCCAAGCTCACCACCATCTGTATTCTCATATCCATTGCTGCAAATCGAGATTAGCCCCTACAACAATTCAACATAAAAAAAATGCTTTCTTGAACGGTGATCTAGAAGAAAAGGTGTACATAGAACTTCTGCTTGGAATAAAACAAAGTTCCAAACACGAAGGCAGAGTGTGCAACCTAAATAGATCTCTATATGGTTTAAAGCAATCTCCTTGCGCTTGGTTTGAGAGGTTTTCTTTGGCAATGAAAGCAATTAGTTATCAATAGAGCAATATAGATCATACGTTATTTGTAAAACATAAAGATGGAAGGGTAACGATATTGATTGTGTATATAGATGACATGATTTTGAAAGGTAATGATCCTAAAGAAATGAGGACAATGTGAGAGTACTTGTCTATAGAATTCAAAATGAAAGATTTGGAAAAACTAAGTTATTTTCTTGGCATTGAAGTAGTAAGGTCCAAACAAGGAATTTCCCTTTCACAGCATAAATACGTATTGGATCTTCTAAGTGAGATTGAGATACTAGCTTGCAAACCTATTGAAACACCAATACAAACGAATCATCAACTTGGGATCTTTCCAGATTAACTCCCTACAGATATGGGTCGGTATCAAAGACTTGTGGATATGTTAATTTACCTAACCCATACTAGATTTGGTATAACATATATTATAGTTATCGTGAGCCAATTTATGCATGCATCAAATGAGAAGCATATGGATGCAGTCTACATGATCTTAAGTATCTTGAAGGTGCACCTAACAAAGGTTAATTATACTTGAAGAATGGTGTCTCAAATATTAAAGGCTATATTGATGCAGACTGGGCAGGAAATCAAACACCTAGGAGGTTTATGTCTGGTTATCCAACCTTTATGGAAGGGAATTTGATTAAAAAAATAGAAAGTTATAGCAAAATATAGTGTAGAAGCAGAATTTCAAGGAATGATTTAGGGAATATATGTGTTGTTATGGATCAAGAGTGTTTTGAAGGATTTAGAGATCAAGTATATAGATTCTATCAATTTGTAATGTGATAATAACGCAGCAATTCAGATTGCACACAATCATGTTTAACATGATCGAACTAAACATGTTGAAGTAAACCGTCATTTTATCAAAGAGAAGTTAGATATAAAAAAATATATGTTTTATGTTTGTTAAATCTACAAGTCATATAGCTGATATCCTCACTAAGGCAGTATCAAACAAGGATTTTTATAATATGATTGGCAAGGTAGGCATAATAAACATCTATGCACCAATTTGCGGGAGAGTGTTAGCTAACAAGATTGTGTATTAGCTAGTAAGATATGTATGGATTCCAAGATTGTAATGAAATCTATTTGTACAGATTATTATCTTACCTAGAATAGGAGTCTAAGTAGATGAGGTTTTCTTACTTCCTTTTGTGTATATATATTTCTTGAAAACATGAATACATTGTAGTGCATAGAAATATTTACAAAATGAAAAGCTTTGATTGTATGTTTGTTGTAATCAATAGATATGTTTGGGAGTCTCTGGTAGCAATTGTTGTTTAAAGTATTTTTTTTACTTAGCAATATATTAAAATAATATTTTTTTATTTTTTAAAAATTATTTTTTATATCAGAACATGAAAAGAATTTAAAAAAACGAATTTTTTTTATATAAAAAAACATAGTTTTAATTGCATTCCCAAACAAACTCTAAATTTATTAGCTTCTTGCTTTTCATTTCGCTTCAATAGGAGAGCAAACAGAAGAAGGTTGAATAAATGAAGTTAATGATCGAGTTGTGTGTTTAATGGTTTTTCAATATTACAAAATAAAAATATTTAAAAAATATAAAAAAATCAAACAACATTATTTTTTTACAATTTAAAAGTATTTATAAAAAAAATATTTCCTTCAAACTAATTTCTTTTATATATATATATATATTAAAAAAATTTTAAAAAAAATATTTATATTTCAGTTCAGGTTTTGGATCGGCTGAACAAACAGCGCCGCGTAGACTGCGTGTTGGGTCATCACACGTCAAGTGGTAAGTGCACACTGTGACTATTTCTGGGGTGTTTTTCAGGATAATAGGTGTAAAGTGTCATCTGCAGTCAGCAGCAGCCCATGCAACCTGAGAGATCTTCATCACTTCCGAATTGCATTGAAATCCTCAAAGATTAAAACCAACGAAACACTCTCAACTTTCTGTTTCAATTTGTCCCAGTACTGAGCCAACCTAGGGTACCCACTCTTCTTCAGATTAGGCTTCGCTGCAGTTCATTGAACCTCTTCCAAAGCCCAACCTCAACAGATCGATTGCGTTGATGACCAAAGCTTAACTGTTAAACCATCATGTTTTCCCTTTGGAATCCCCAACAAGGTTGACTCTGCGATTTTCCCTTTCAACAACGTCATATATATCTCTGTAAATGCAGGCAAGAACAGCAGGTGCAAGTGCAATTCTATTGCCTCTAGGGACATGAATTACAACAGAGAAAACAAACTTCCTGATGGAATCACAAGTATATGGGAGAATATACCTTGAAATGCTTCATGCTAAATCTCGCTGCCACTATCCATGAATTTCTTCATTCACGACAGTTTACTGGCCTTCTCAGCAGGGATCTTTGTCATTTCTACTGTTGCAGCCTGGAAAAACTGGAACTTCTTGTTAAAATACGATATTTCTGATCCATCCAGACCTATGATGCTTTTTCTTCTCGGTAATCTGATTGTTTTACTTCATCTTCCCTTCCATCTTCTTCTTTTATTCTTAACCCTAGATTTCACCATGTTTTTCCTTGAAAAAAGTTAATTATCGAAGAGAAACACCAGAAATGGGTAGATATGCTTCGTAACTGAAACATGGGACTTGTTAATATAATATTGAGAAAACCATTTTGTAACTGTATTCATTACTTTACATACATTTTAAGAGATATATAATTTAGTATAATACATTTTATCACTCCACAAAGAGAATTGTGCGGGTGCGAACATTAGTTACCTTATAAATTAAGTGTTTGTAAAGTATTGGGATGTAAAATGCTTTTTAAAAATGTTTTTTAAATTTAAAATATATCAAAATAATTTATTGTAGATTTTTTTTAATTTATTTTAAATATCAACATATCAAAATTATCTAAAAACATTTTTAAAAAATTTTAATTTAATCTTTTTTAAGGAAAACAAATTTAAAAATACTTTGAAAAACAAAAGCTAATACTCACTAAGTCCCTTTATCTAACATAATTTTCTTATTAGCACGAGTATTTTTTTTTAAATAGTAAAATAAAATAGTTTGAATTTTTTTATATAAAATATCACAGTTAATACATGTTATAATTGGAAAACACAACATATTTAAAAAACAAATTTAGTAAAATAACACAACCTGAAAAAAAAAAAAAAAAAAAAAAACATGGTTGATATATGTCTGATTGGAAAAAGTGACATTTAAAGTCGCCTATGATAAGAAATGCAGCATTTTCAAAAAGAAATTGTTGAATGAATTGCACAAATTACAATGAGCAGAGAATAAAGAAAAAAGAAAAAAGAAAAAAAAGACTACGAAGACATATCAAAACTTTAATTATAACACAACAAGGTCCATCAGAAAAATTTTGATGAAAATAATTCAAAAACACCAAGAAATATCACCAAAGATGACCGGATTGAGTCACCAAAGATGATCAAAGTAAGTCACACTTTCCATTCAAAGACAAGTAAGCCACCCACTATATGCGATCCATTCTAGTCACCATTTGTGACCTTTCTCAGCATTGTTAGATTATTATAATCAAAATCTTTTCAATGATATCAGTGGTGTCATAATCATGGTTTCGGTGTACCTCCATGTCTCTTTCTTTCTTTTTTTTTTTTTTTTTTTTATTTATCTTGTTTTCTCATTATAATTGCTCACTTGCACCATTGATGATTTTTCTTAGTGTCATTAGATTCTTTTCGTTGAGTTTTTTCTAATAATACCGGTAGTATTGTAATCAAAATTTTGATGTGTTTCAAAGTCTTTATTTTTCTCTTTCATCTTTCCTTATTGTAATTTGTGAAGCCATTTAACAATTTGTTTGAAATGTCACATTTTATTTGAGTGACAATTTTAAAAATACAGCAATTTTCAATTACGACATGTATCAAATTATGTTATTTTTGCTAATTATTTTTCAAAACATATTACTTTTTCAAGTGTTTTAAAAAACCGTGTTAATTTAAAAAAATATATATCTTTATCTACCCCTTGTTTTGTCAATACCAAGTCCCCAACACATAACAATACTTCATTGAAAAACAAAAAGTCACATGCTAATCACAACATGAGATATATATATATGGCCAGATTAAATATTTATTTTGAAAATATATTAAATTAATAATTTTTTAATATCTAGCTATCTTACCGAAACGTGCCTATCATGTGTTTCCATAAAATCATCCTGTTTACACTTTATACTGAAAATATTCCATGATTTTACTTTTCACTGATTACACTCGAGGCTGGGTAATACATCCAGAGAAGGTTTGTAATTCAAGCAAGCAATTTACACAGAAATGCAGAGCTATTTAAGGATTACAAGAGTTACGAGCCTAGCAAGCATCAAAGGAAACATGCACTTAAATGAAATCATACTGCTTAGTTCATCAGGGGAGCAGATTCTTCTGTGGCGTTTTTGACAAACATGATCTTGCTGCTTTTATCTTGGCCATTACAATCTCAAGCCTAGCAACCCGAGCATCAAGTTCATTTACTGGGATCTGAACGGAGCCGTTGCTTTCTTCTGCATCTTTGCTGGTGCTCGCCATGTTGTTAGCAGAAGTCTCAACTATGAACACATCTGCGTCTTCTGAGGCTCTTTGCAAACCATCCTTTCCAGCTTTAACCTGCGTGGTTTTTCCTTCTGGTTGTGTTAGCGCCTCGATCTTTCGAAAACCTGCACCACCTGTTTTTACAATTGAAGGACTGTGAGCGAGACCATAAGTATAAACAGATGTACCTTCCCTTCTGTCTAAACTGTTATGAAGGCTACAGTCTCTTAATATATCTTCCAAAGTTGTTTTTTCATTTTCAGCCGCATCCCCTTCTTTCATCCTGCCAGATTTGGGAGGAAAACCAGGGGGGACATCTAAATCATTGCCTTCATTCTTTGTTGAAACCCATGGAACTCGATTTGATCTCTTTCGGAAACTTCGTTTCCTTCGCACAACACCTTCAGTCACATCCTTAGTCACCTCTTGCACCGACCCTCTCCACCAGTTCAAGTATCTAATGGTAACATCAGACTCGAATAACCGAGGTGGAAAATAGAATTTGGAGTTGGAAAATGACCTAATGTAATTTTTCGAAGCACATTTGCAGCTTTCATTTGATCGAGCTACAGGAGCAGGAACATCTTGATCCATTCCGAATTGCATTGCCACTCGATGAGGTAGATACAGTTCTGAACAGCCTAGACCATCCATCTTGGATACTGTCAAGCATAGGGAAAATGACAACAAATCTTCATTAGATCCCAGGTCTAGCCGTTCTCCTTTCTCTCTGTAAAACTCCGGGAAGTGCCAACCTCTTACTCCTGGGTTTGCATAAGGCCGCCATCGAAAAGTCTCCCCAGCTGAATCCAAAGCCAGCCTTGCATTCTCAACTTTGACACCTTTCACACTATCCCATAAAGCACATCTGGGATCACCATTCTTGAGGAAAAGGGGCTTCGGTTGGAACATCGGAAACCTCTCCCAACCCCAAATCTGGACTAACAGAAACGGTGACCAAATTGTTAGTGCCAATACACCATCCTCAAAAGTCTCTAACTTGGTGGTAAAAACAATTGTTTCTTTCAACAAACACAAGTCTCTATAAATGCTAGCCAGAACTGCTGGAGCAAGTGCAATACGTTCCCCTCTTGCCATTTGAATTGCTATTGGAAAAAAAATGGCCCTTGAGTGCAATATCAGAATCTCGAAAAACATACCTCGCCAGCCAAAGTGAAAGAAAAGCTTCGTGCTCGATTTCACTGCCGCTGTCCATGAACTTCTCCATCCATTTAGATTGGCAAGGCTTAATAACCTTACCCCTGCTGATATTCCTCCCAGCTTCAGCTAGTTTATCTTCAATTTCCTTCAATTCTCTGCTTTCATAATCAGAGCATGAAGAAACGGGGGAGCCTAAAACAGAGTACCCTCCCAAAATGATCATGTCCTCTAAGGTGATGGTTGCTTCTCCCCAAGGAAATACAAATGTGTTGGTTTTAGGACACCATTTCTCTGCAAGTCCAATGATAAAATCATAGTCTCTTACAACAATGAATGTAGAATGCATGATGGCTTCATAAATTCCAGCCTTCTTCCATAAAGGCTGATACTTGAATTTCAACTTATGAACCCATGTTGCCCAGTTCAGTTTAGGCTTCTGCCAACCACTGAAGTTTATCTTCAGAGGCCATTCTTTAGGCTCAAAAGCTGAAGGTAGAGAAGATAGAGAACATGTAGGGGGCTTGGGGACTGACCTTGTACTGGTGGCCACAGTAGGTTTGAGGAAATGGGCTGTTCTTAGAGTTGGTTTGCTGCCACCAGCGAACGACACCATTTGCTCTTCTCTAACATCGAGCATGGTTTCTTTCACCTCTTCCATTCATGGGTTTCAAGAGGTTTTCACAGTGGTGAGTGGACCTATTATGTATTGATAAGAATCCCAAAGTTTGTTTGTTTCCTGGGAGAATGAAGGAAACCAATTATTGCAGAAACTCTTCAAGGCGTTTTCCACAAAGGAAAGGCAAAGAGCTAGGTTTTGTTCTTGGTATCGAGAAATTGATAGACACTGAAATGTTAAAAAGAATAAAGACAACAACTATGGAGAGACTGTCTGAAGTTTTTATTTACTTCTGCAGTGTAAGGATCAGAAAAATGGTTGTTTCCTTAACTGTACGTGCTGCAAGGATGAGCAGTATTTCTGTAACAAAGCTGCAATCCATTTTTATGTTTTTGTCCTGTATTTTTTTAAAAAATTATTAAAAAACATTTAATAAAAAAAAAAACATCAATTTAGTACACATTTGATATTATGATACATGTATTTTTCAAAAAAGTTTTATTTATTTAAAAATAAATAAAAATAATTTTTTTTATTTTTTTATGTCAATATATCAAAATTTTTCAAAAAACACTGAAAAAAACATCAATTCAAATTTTTATTTATTTTTAATATCAATATATCAAAATTCAATTAAAAAATATCAATTTTAATATTTTTTCAAGACAAATATATTTTTGAAATACAATTAAACATATTTTAAACACTCTCAAAACACAGATTAAAACACTCTCAAAAATGTATTTAGAAAGTGTTTGAAAGCGTGATGATTGTTATTTTTCAAAGTAATTTTTATTTAGAAATATATTAAAATAATTTTTTTATTTTTAAAATTTATTTTTAACATAACATTTCAAAACAATTTAAAAATATTAAAAATTTAATTTTAAAAAAAATCAAATTTTAATGAAAACAAGTTGAAACTCAACTTCAAACAATATCAGCATGCTTTTTCAAATTAAAACACTTTCAAATGCAATTTTAAACCACAGCGTACACACCATGGACGAAGGACGATTTTGCAATAAAAAGGTTTCAAATTACTAGTTCAAACGTCAAATAAATGGGCTAACCGCTAACCTGTATTAATTTATTATTGATTTTCCGGTCTGCCAGAAAAGTTATGCCTTTTCACGATCACCAGCTGCATCCACCTTTGCTTTCTTCAGTCCAAAACCCTTGCCACAAAAACCTCAAACTTTGACTTTCGCACCGAAACGGAGAGTCCAAGCCCTAAACTTTTTAGCTCTTTTTTTTTTTTCTTCCCAATGAATGTTTCTCTTTTTTTCTTCGAAACGATGTAAAAATATTAAAAAAATTTATTTAAAGTAAAAAATATTATTTAAAAAAAACTTTTAAAAAAAAAAAAACAAACGGAATCTCTTTTTATCCATTTTATAAAGTTCTCTCCCCACTTCTTACGCATCAAAAATTAAAAAAAAAAAAAAATTAAATTAAATTAATTCCCTCATGCAATCATGAGCTGTGACTTTATATTGACATTTCTTCTGCCTTTATTTTTATTCTTTTTAACACATTATTTGGAAGAGATGTAGTGAAGGTATAGATTCTAGAGGAAGCTTTGAATACTTGAAATTGTATCGTCACATTAACTTCCTTTGCTAGTTCGAAACAATCATGTCAGCAACCTTTGGCTCTCCCTAAGCCCGAACTCTAGAAACTTAACCATTTTTTTCTATGGAGAAATCAGATGGACCCATTGTTGAAACGAGAAAGGAACTTATGGTTTCACTCTCTGGCGATGCGCAGCCAACACTTAGAACAGCCCATTTTATCAAACCCTCAATAACCTCTTCCATAGATGAAAACACTCCCAAACACCCTTCACACTACAACTTCTCCTTGCCCTCTAACTTTGAACCCAAAAAGTGGCCTTTAAGAATAGCATTCCATGGTTGGAGATATGCACAAAGGAGGTGGAAAGAATGGGTTGATAAAATGGCTGCTTTGCATGAAGCAACATGGAGAAAAGTTGGAATCTTTCAAGCAGTCATGAGTTCTCTTTACCAAATCGGAAGAGACAATGATTTCCTTATTGGGTTAGCAGAGAAATGGTGTTTTGAAACTAACACATTCATTTTTCCTTGGGGTGAAGCAACAATCACCTTGGAAGATATTTTGGTTGCAGGGTACTCTGTTTTGGGGTCCCCTGTTTTTACCCCTCTTGAAACAGAGGAATTGCAAGAAGCTGAACAAAAGCTTATGGAAATCCGAGAACTGTTGAGGCGGTCAAAAAGCAAAAAAGTTGACCATTCTTCCTGGATTAAATATCTCATGGAAAACAACAGCGAAGTCGAGCACGAGGCTTTTCTGTCACTATGGTTGTCAAGGTTTGTTTTTCCCAGTGTCCCAAATACGAGCATTCCCAAACATGTTTTTCCAATTGCTGTTTGTCTAGCTAGAGGTATCAAAATTGCACTTGGACCTGCCCTTCTTGCAAGCATTTACCGAGACTTGAGGTTGTTGAAGAAAAAGATTCTAGCTTTGTCCAATTTAGTGTCTTTTGAGGATGACAATGATGATCAAAAGTTAGAACTCACCATTTGGTCACCATTTCATATAGTTCAGGTTTGGGCCTGGGAGAGGTTTCCAAAATTGCAACCAAAGCCTAACGTGACTGACTTGGAAGTGCCGAGATTAGCTAGATGGCATAATGTGAATAGTTCAACCCTCAGGAATGTAAGATTGGCCCTAGATTCTGAAGGAAGTTTCCAGTGGCGCCCTTATGCCACAGCCGTGGAGAGTTTGTGCTACAAAATTTATGGTGATGAAGAGAAATGGGTGCTTGTTGATGTTGATGTTGATGTTGATGAGGAATTGAAATCCTTCAGTCGATGCTTGAGAGCATGTGAATTAGTTGGAATAGGGTTTGTAGAACAGTACAGCCCGCATCGAGTGGCAATGCAGTTTGGCATGGATCAAGATCTTCCAGGTCCTGTAAAGAGAAGAAATGAAACTCAAGAACTTTCCTGGAAGCGTTTTGATAAGCAAATCAAGAATGCAATGCTATATATTCCATCAAGACATTGCAAGCCAGATGTTACTTTGAGATACTTGGAATGGTGGAAGCAATCAGTGTTTGGTGGGAAAGATGGAAATGGAAATCCAAAAAGCTCAGAAATTTCGGTTCCATGTTTCGAAGGGAAGAAGTCAGATCATGATCCTCTGTGCCCTCCTGGTTTCCCTCCTAAATGTCAACATGTTGAAGTCTTGGACTCTGATGAGGAGGATAATCTAACATTGAAGGAGTTGTTTACTCATAAAAAGCTCAAAATTGTTGATCATAGAATGTATGGTGATTGCAAGTCTTCACTGGCAACTACGCATAGTCTGTTATATTCTTCTGCAGAAAACAATGATGTTGCAAATGCAGATGCAGAGATGAAATTGAAAGAAAACAGCTTTCAGAAGGAACCTAGGAGTGGAAAAGAAAGCACAACCACGGAAAACTCCAGCAAAAACAAATTAGCTAGCCCTAGTCCAGTACTCCATGGTGCTGGTTTTCTTAAAGATGATGAAAGAGGAAGTAGGAGTCGTTTTGATATTCACACAGATGGATTAGAACTTGAAGCTCGGATCGACAAGCTTAGGAAAGAAATTGATGGGCTAAAGGCTGCTAAATTTAGCCAGAAGAAGGTTTGTCTGACCAACAATATCAACTTGTAGTTAATACAAATAGAATTAACATGCCGAGTGAGGTAGATATATAGAGTTCTACAGCTCTTTTGGCTTATGTTTTAGTTACTTTTTGCACGAACTAAGTAGCAAAAATTGTATGAAGCCAACCTGTCTCATTGCAGAAATAATTGTATGTTTTTTAGCTGGTATGTCTGTAATGATACATGTAAAGTGTACCAGCATTGTGCAATGGTTCATGTTTCAGTCAGTTCTTAGCTGAGTTTCTGTGTGAATGAAGCAAACTGATAATGAAGCAAACTGAGCCATTATCAGTGGATATAGGAGCAGTTAACAAACTACAAGCAATCGCATAGGCTTGTTAGAATTTTATTCGTGGAAAAGGCTAGAAGGATCCTGTGAGGTCACTGGACCCATTAAATTGTGAAATTGGAAATACTAGGCAGACTCTTTTGCTGTTTTTGGTTCACAAGGTCATGATCTTGTTTGGAATGAATAGAAAAGATGGGAGCTTGATGTTTACACTGTGAAGTCAGTTCTAGCAAGGTATTAATTAGTACAGATCCATTTCCAATCACACAAAGGATAAAGGATTAGAGAGAAAGGATACTCCTATTCTCTAGCCTTTTAGCCTGAAATTCAATGGATTTCTTAATCAAATCTTATCTTAAATACAATAAGAAACACAGTTAGGGGTAAACTTCTGAAAAGATTACGAGATTGTTTTTACAAAAACTGAACTTTTTTTTTTCTTCAAATGGCGTCTGTAAGAGCATCCTTTACCTAGTAGCCATCAGGCATGTAGCATTGTTGCTTCTCAAGTGCCTCCCTGTCCAAGCTTTGTGAACAGTTCACAAAGGAAAGTGGAGGGCAGCAGCAGTGTTCTTGTTGTCGGCGGTTGCTTCTTCTTGTTACCACTTTAATCACAAAGAAACCACTAAACTGAAATACATTTCCTGTGGGCTAAGGACGATTTTGCAATAAAAATGTTTCAAATTACTAGAGTGCATTTCGAAAATTGATAGCAGCTAACCTGTATTAATTTATTATTGATTTTCCGGTGTGCCAGGAAAGTTGTGCCTTTTCGCGATTCCCAGCTGCATGCACTCTGCTCACTTTTGTCCTTGCTTTGCCCATTTCCTCTTGAACCTTGGCAAAACCCTTTCCCCATAACCCCCAAACTTTAGACTTTAGCACCAGAACACAATCAGTCCAAGCCCTTAACTTTTTATCTCCTTTTTTTCTTCTCGAGAAGAATGTTTCTCAAGTATTAAAAATTACTGTGGAAATCAATTTCAAAATCAGTTAGGATTTTAGAAAAATCTTAGTATATATGGTTTCGGAAATAGAATTTGGTATTGACTATCTAGATTCTCTAAATTATTGATTTCTAGTTTAGTGTAGAATACTTTCCTATCTAATATTTATTTTCTTGTTTTGAGGGTTAGTAGTTATTTCTCTTCCCTATTTATTGTACAAACATACGGCTGGTAATAGTAAGAAAAGAGAAAGACTTCTCTCAAAATTCTTCATGGTATTAGAGCCTACTCTTGAACCCTAATCTACTTCTCTAAGGCATAACAGCAGCAGGACAAAGCTCTCTCTCTAAGGTGACCTCACAGCCAGAAATGACCTCAGCTGTTAGCCTCTCAAGAGGCACTGAAGGCACCTCACACCAATCACAAGACACAAACTCAATGGATATAATTATCTTCAATGGTCATCATCAATCATAATGTTTATTTGTGGAAAGGGTAGAGATGACTACCTCACAGGGGATATCATCATATCAGAAAGGAATGATCCCATGTTTCGAACATGGAAGACTGAAAATCACATGGTAATGTCATGGCTGATCAATTCAATGACCAATGAAATTGGCGACAATTTTCTCCTATATGGGATAACAAAGGAAATCTGGGAAGCAGCAAGGAAAACCTACTCAAGTTCTGAAAATACATCAGAACTATTTGAGATTGAGGCAGTATTACATGATCTACGCCAAGGAGAACTTTTTATTACTCAATACTTTAACACTCTCTGCCGTCATTGGCAACACCTAGATATGTTTGAAATTCACAACTGGAATTGCCCTGAAGACACAGTCTTATATAGAAGAATTGTAGAGCAGAAAAGAACTTTCAAATTTCTTCTCAGGCTCAACAAGAATCTTGATGAAGTTAGAGGAAGAATAATGGGAACCAAACCTCTCCCAAATCTCATAGAAGCATCCTCTGAGGTTAGACGTGAAGAAAGTAGAAAGAAAGTGATGATGGGACCTCACAACTCAACTCATATAATGGAAGGATCTGCCCTTGCTGCTCGAGGCTATTCAAAAAGCAACTATGATAATCGATAGAAGAAAGGAAGACCTTGGTGTGATCACTACAACAAACCAGGACATGTCAAGGAAAACTGCTGAAAGATTCATGGCAAACCTGCTGATTGGAAACCATCAAAATCAATAAATGACAAAGACAGACGTGCCAACAATGTATACTCAGATAACAACTGAGATAAGAACACCATCCTACCAACAGAAACAAGTCCTTTCAGCAAGGAACAACTTAAGATCTTACAAAAACTCTTCAGTCAGAATTCACTGTCTTAACCAAGTATGTTAGCCTCTGGTTCTGGATCTGGATTGTTAGCACAAAAAGGTAAGTTTTCAACAGCCCTTACTGTTAGTAAGAAACACTCAAGCCCTTGGATCATCAATTCCGGAGGATCACATGACAGGAGATGCCACTCTTCTTAATGAATACAATCAATGCACTACTAATTCTACAGTCCGTATAGCTGATGGGTTTTCCTCCCAAGTTAAGGGAATAGGCCTGAGCAAACTCTCAAGGGACATGATCCTAAACTCTATTCTTCATGTTCCTAACCTAGACTGCAACCTACTCTCAATTAGCAAATTGACTCGTGACCTTAATTGTGTTGCTAAATTCTTTTCTCATTTGTGTATATTTTAGGATCTGGATACGGGGAAGAAGATTGACAGTGTCAAGATGTGTTCTGGGCTCTATCTCCTAAAAAATGAGATTCATCTAAGAAGACAAACCCAAAACAGAAGCTATGTATCATCCAAGGGTCAGTCAGCTTTAAATTTTCATGTCAACAAAGATAGTGATGTTCTATTATGGCACTATCGCCTTGGTCATCCAAACTTCATGTACCTTGAAAGGTTGTTTCCATCCTTCTTTTCCAATAAAAACTCACAATCCTTCAAATGTGAAATATGTCAACTCTTTAAACATGTTCGCAGTAGCTATCCCACTATTTCATATAAATCATCACATCCATTTACAATGATTCATAGTGATGTATGGAGACCTTCAAAAGTGCACAATATAACTGGAACTCGGTGGTTTGTCTCCTTTGTTGATGATCACACTAGATTGACTTGGTTATTTCTTGTGAAAGAAAAATCTGAAGTCAGCCAGATTTTTCAAAACTTCCATTTCATGATACAAACCCAATTCCAAACTAAAATCCAAATCCTAAAAAATGATAATGCCAAAGAATATTTCAATTCTAGCCTTAATACTTTTTGTCTAAATCAAGGCATTATCCATATAAGCTCTTGTGTTAACACCCCACAACAAAATGGAGTGGCTGAAAGGAAAAATAGACATCTGTTGGAAGTTGTTAGATCCCTTATGCTCTCTACTCATGTGCCAAAACAATTCCGGGGAGAAGCTGTACTCACAACAACTTATCTCATCAATAGAATGCCTTCTAGAGTTCTAAACTTCAAAACTCCCAGCCAAGTCCTTCTACAAGCCTTTCCACACACCAAACTACTCTCTTTTTTAGACCCTAAAGTATTTGGTTGCTCAGTGTTTGTCCATATACACTATAGAGGAAAATTAGACCCTACCTCTCTCAAGTGCATTTTTATAGGATACTCTCCACACCAAAAGAGTTATAAATGTTATTCTCCTGCCCATAAAAAGGTCTATACTTCTATGGATGTTACATTCTTTGAACATCAAGCATACTATCCCGAGTCTGATCTTCAGGGGGCAACCATGAGAGAATATCAGAATTGGGATATACAATCCGATCATGCAATTAACTCAGGAGACAACCAACAGAGTCTTGTCCAAAGTAATTCCACTATGAGCTTTCCTACTTTGAGTCCTTACACTACACCTTCAGTCTCAATCCAATCAGTCCCAGCACCACTAGCCTTAGTCCAATCTCCTAACCAGATTCATCCTACACCAAAACAGATCACAAATCATGAGCCTCTTACTTATTCTAGAAGAAAAAAACTTGGATAGGAAATAGAGCATACAATACCTCTTGCACATGATCAAGATTCAGAACCAAGTCCAGATTCTGCCACAATATACTCAGGTATGGAAACTTCTGACTGTGAGAATACTGCCTCTGTTATTGATGGTTCAAATATTCCAATTGCTTTGAGAAAGGGTGTTAGATCATGCACAAGTCATCCCATCAACAAATTTGTTTCATATGAAGGGTTATCACCAATCTATCATGCATTTGTTTCAGCCATCGACAGTGTACAGATTTCCTAAATCTATTGAAGAAGCTCTCAAAGATTTCAGGGTGGAGAAAGGGTAGTGAGTGATGAAATCAAGTGCCTTAAACAAGAATAGAACTTGGGAAATTTCTGAACTTCCACCTGGAAAGAAACCAGTTAGGTGTAAATGGTTATTTACTATCAAACATAAGGCTGATGGGAGTATTGAAAGGTTAAAAGCTCGTCTGGTTGCAAAAGGGTTTACTCAATCCTATGGAATAAATTATCAAGAAACATTTGCTCCTAGTTGCCAAACTTAATACAATCAAGAGTACTTCTGTCCCTAGCAGCCAATCAAGACTGGCCACTACATTCAACTAGAACATCAAAAATGTTTTCCTTAATGGAGACTTGGAAGAAGAAGTATACATAGATATTCCTTTAGGACTAGAAACATCCTTCAACCTCAACAGAGTATGCAGACTGAAAAAATCACTATATGGACTCAAACAATCACCTCGGGCATGGTTTAGCAGATTTACAAAGACAATAGCACAGTATAGATATTCCCAGTGCCAAGCAGACAACACACTATTTGTAAAAACCTCTCCAAAAAAAAAAATAGCAATCCTAATAGTATATATGGATGACATCATCTTAACTGGGGATTACGAGCAAGAACTGGTGAGATTGAAGAAAATTTTAGCCAAGGAATTTGAGATCAAAGACCTTGGTTATCTCAAATACTTTCTTGGCATGGAAGTGGCACGATCAAGGAAAGGTATATATGTTTCTCAACAGAAATATGTCTTAGATCTACTAAAAGAAACAGGAATGCTTGGATGCAAACCTACAGACACTCCAATGGATTCAACAAAGAAGATAGGAGCAGAAAATGATAGTATACCAGTGGATAAGGGGAGATATTAAAGACTTGTGGGTCGACTCATCTATCTCTCACATACCAGACCTGATATTGGCTTTTCTGTCAGTTTTGTAAGCCAATTCATGAACAACCCGACAGAAGATCATATGGCAGCAGTTAATAGAATCTTGAGGTACCTGAAAATGACTCCTGGTAGAGGCCTTCTATACAAGAAATGTAACAACAAAAATATTGAAATCTACACAGATTCAGACTGGGCTGGAGACATTATAGATAGGAAATCTACTTCTAGATATTGCTCCTATGTTTGGGGAAATCTTGTAACTTGGAGAAGCAAGAAATAACATGTGGTATCTAGAAGCAGTGCAAAATCTAAGTTAAAAGCTCTAGCTCTTGGTATTTGTGAAGGGATATGGATACTCAGATTACTTAAGGAACTTGGTATGGAATCATTAACACCTATCCAGATGCATTGTGATAATCAAGCAGCCATAATCATAGCAAAGAATCCAGTTCATCATGACAGGACAAAGCACATTGAAATAGATCGACACTTCATCACAAAAAAGATTGAGAAGAACATTGTTCACCTTATCTACACTCCAACAAAATCTCAGATTGCAAACATCCTCACCAAAGCTTTACCAATAACTAATTTTGAAGAATTGAGTCACAAGTTGGGCATGTATAACATATATACAACCCAACTTGAGGGGGAGTGTGGAAATCAGTCTCAAAATCAGTTAGGATCTTAGAGAAATCTTAGTATTTATGGTTTAGGAAATAGAATTTGGTATTAACTATCCAGATTCTCTAGATTATTGCTTTCTAGTTTAGTGTAGAATACTTTCCTATCTAGTATTTATTTCTTGTTTTGAGGGTCAGTAGGTTAGCTTCTCTTCCCTATTTATTGTACAAACATACGGCTGGTAATAGTAAGAAAAGAGAAAGACTTCTCTCAAAATTCTTCAATTACATCCATAAACTATTTATGAAAAAGAAACTAAATTTTTTCAAGTCTTAAAATTACATCTCTAAATTATATAAAAAAACTCTAAAACTTAAAAGTTCTAAATAAATTTTTTAATAACCAATATCTTCTCCAATGAAAAATTCCACATAAGACTATTTTGTTAAGAAATATAAGTTATTTTGTTTTATTTATTAAGAGTAGAGTAATATTTTTTTTCTTTTTAGTTTTAGTCTATATATAATCTTTTTTGTATTTAGATCAAACTTATACATTTAGATTATATTGATTATAGAATATCAATGAAATCTTAATCTCCTCCTCTCTTATTTTTGTATTTTTGTCTATATATTTAGATTGTTTAACATGTTTAAACAAGAGATAACACCAACTTAGGTATAGAAATATGAATCAAATAATATTCTAAAACTTTACATAAAAAACAATCCTAAAACAACTAGGAAAAAAAAAAAATCTCCATCATTTTTTTTTTTTTTTTTTATCTAATGTGGGCATGTTCCTAAACTTGGATGATGTTGCCTTGATATTCCTATTATGAAACAAGGCCTTAGAACATTCTCTAAAATTTTAATTTTATTCAACAAGTGAATAAAAAATTATAACTATTTTTTTTGTCAAAAATATCATTTAACACATCCAAACTTCCTCTTAAGTTAAGACTTTTGTTGCACATCCCGTGTCAAGCTTCTTTACTTGAGAAGAACTCATTCGTGAGTTTCACAGTTAAAAATTGAAATCTTCCATTCCCAAAAAAAAAAAAATACTTAGCATTATAATTAACATATTCATAAATTAAACCTCATTTACTAAAATGCTAACAAAGTAAATTTTTTGAGTCTCTTTCTTTTCATCCTTCAGACAAAACTTTTTTGTGATTTCAAGAAGATAATATTTTTCTATTTTTTTTTAATTTTAACTCTAATTTCCTGAGTAAATTAGTAACTTTTCTACATTTTCATTCATTGGTTTAATTTCAACATATTCTTTATCTTCATATTGTTCTTTGAAATGTTACCTCCACTTCATGTTACTTTGGTTTTTCAATATATTTATATTTATGCTTTCATGTTGTTGCTTAAGGATGGTGATAATTTTGGTTATTCTACTTCTTTAAAAATAAACTATAGCTAAAATAATTAATTCACCATTAATACAAGATTGATCAATAAAGTAAGAACAATAAGTATGTTTAAGTTAGAAATTGAATTGTTTTTCAACTATTTCTTATTATTGACTCAAATAATTTTAGCCTAAGGCTACTTCTCCTCCATGTTTTGTTTTTGTGTTATTGTTGAAAGTTGAACATAAGGTAACTAATAATAACTTGATTGTGATTATATTACCAAAATAAAATCTCTTTTTATTCATATTGTACAAACTCTAAAATTAACATATTTTATAGTTTTTTTATGATGAAATTATAAATTTATCAATACAAGCTCCATCAACCACAAGATTGAACCACCAACCTTCAACTTAATAAGTAAATTTATGTATGAAAATCCTTATTTTGATAATAAAAAAATCTTGTTGAAATAAAAGTAAGCTTTTAACTTTGACAATAATCTAACAAACCTTTTTTTTTTTAAAAAAAAAATTCTCATCAACAAAAGGAATTTCATCGAAATTAGAAAAATGTCTATGAAAGTTTAGCTATAAATGAAGTTTTTAGTTCATCGTATAAACCACTTTCTAAATAGACATGATGTCTTTATGAGTTTGTAGAAATAGATCTAGGGTTTGGTTCATCTCAAGATAAGTTTTTAAGCACGTCTGTTTCTTCTCCAAGTTTTTAAGCACGTCTGTCTCTTCTCTAAGTTTTTTATTTGCATCCTCCTAGTAGTTGATCCATCCCCTTAATAAAGTTTGCTATGGAATTCTCTTGCTAATCAACTATCTATATTATGGTTCTTTATGCTACCTTTAAAACTCTTATAGTGCCCTAGAAGATATTTATTTCTATATCATAAGACAACAAGTTATAGTTGATACCTCTATACATAAAACATTAATGATATTGTGTTGATGTTTCTATAAAGAATAAGTCCTTTAAAATGTTATAGCAGTTTTTTTTTTTATTAAAATTTAATTATTGAATTAAAAGTCATGGTCTTATTTTGTTATATATGTCATTTGATACACTTGATTTATTTTTAGATAAGACTTTTATTATGTGTTCCACATCAAAAACACATTAAAAAAATTTAGCAATTGCAATTATTGATTTTATTCATTTCAAAAGTTCTCTCCTTGCTTTTTAAATAGCTCGTATGGAAATGCGGTAGTTTTTGTTTTTAGGTATTTTTTTAAATGTGTGTTTATATTTAAAAACATCAAATTGATATATTTTTTAGTGTTTTTCTGATAATTTTGATGTACTATTATAAAAATAAAAAAAATCTTTAAAAAAATTATTTTGATGTATTTTTAAACAAAAAACATTAAAAAAAAAACATTTTATATCACAATACCAAACATGTACTAAATATGATGTCGGGTTATTTTTATTTTTTTCTTAACCTAGATTAATTAATACATGATTAATTCAAGTTTGAAGTCATTTGAGTCACTAGTTAACCTATTAGGTTAATTCAAGTCTTATAAATATGATTTGTTTTTTTAAATTTTTCTATACGTTTAAAAGATATTTGAGATTGAGGTTGTATCTTTTAAAAAAATTGAATTTTTTTATTTCAAATTAAATTTTTTATGTATTTTTTAATCTTTTTGATATATTATTTAAAAAACAAAAAAAATATTATCTAAATATTTTTATTTTAAAATAACTTTAAAAAAAATAACATAACTTTTATTACAACAAATACTAAAAGAGATCAGTGTTTCACTGTTCATCTAGACACATATTTATGTGGATTGGAGTAGTGTAATGATAAAATTATTCTTACCAAAGAAACTTGATAAGCATGCAGTGGAGGCAGGATTATCTTTTCCATAAGATACATTTGACATTGAAAGAATAATTAGGGATAAAATGTTTTATTCGAGTTTTGTAAGCTGCAATATAGATATTGATTTGTCTTTCAGGGCACAAAAGTTTAACCTTTGGGTTGGAGACTTCTTTTGTCTTTTTTTAAAAAAAAAAAAAAAAAATAGTAAGATGTAACCATGTCCCTGAGGAGGGGAATATGCATGTGTTGAGGGTCTCCATTATCTTTTCCTTTTATTGAAACAATTCAAATACAAAATAACCCTTGAGTTTCAACAAAAACAAGGCTGAATATAGGGGTTTTTTTTATCGTTTTCATATGGCTGCCAGACCCCAGCGCTTTGAGTTTGACAGACAAACACTAGTATTTGGCATGACTGCCAAACCCGAGGTGCTCGAGTCTGGCTATCAGAACCCAACGCCTTAGGTTTGAAATAATTGCTAGACCTAAGATGATTGGATGTATTTAAGAGTGTTTTCATCGTTTTTCATACGGCTGCTAGACCCAACACTTAATTGTCAGACCCAAAAGCTTTTAGTTTGGCCTGGGGCCTAGCAAAGGCACTAGATTTAGACACCGTGAGTCTGGTAATAGTGCTAGACCTATGGTCCTTGTTATGGGCATTGATGCCAGACACAGGCACCTAGGGTGTGACATTAATACTAGACCCAAAGCGCCTTGAGTATAGAATTATTACCATACTCAAACATCTTAGTATGGTATGGGATTAGACCCAGGACGTTTGGGTGTGGCAAAACAGCCAGGCCCAAGCACTAGGTTCAGATAAGGCCTGTTAAACCTTAGGCATTGGGGTATAGCAAGGTCTTACTCAAATCTAAACACCCTAAGTATGGCCTTATACCAAACCTAAAATATTTGGATCTAGTAATTCATTTGAAATTCAATGTGTCCTAGAGTTTAACACATTATAAAATTCAAGTGCATGAGATCTGACTATCATACCAGATCCAAAAAATATGAATCTAAGCACCCTATAAAACTTAATGCTAAAATTAATTGTCTTGCATCTCACATAGTTAGTATCAAATTACATAGTTTCTGACATGATTTTTAAATATTAAAATATTAATAAATCTAACTTTTAATACTATTAAAATAATCATTTATATTATTTACCACGTAGTCACTACGAGTGGTTTGTGGAGGTTGATTCTAGAGGAAGCTTTGAGTCCTTGAAATTGTAAGGTAACGTCAACTTACTGTTGCAATTTAAAACAATCATGTCGCTACCTTTGGCTCTCCCTAGGCCCTAACCTATCCTCTTTTCTCTGCAAGAAACTTTACCAATTTTTTTATGGACAAATCAGAAGGATCCATTGTTGAAACAAGAAAGGAACTTATGGTTTCACTCTCTGGTGATGCGCAGCCAACACTTAGAACAGCCCATTTTATCAAACCCTCAATTACCTCCTCCATTGATGAAAACACTCCCAAACACCCTTCACACTACAACTCATTGCCCTCTAAATTTGAACCCAGAAAGTGGCCTTTAAGAATCACGTTCCATGGGTGGAGATATCCTCAAAGGAAGTGGAAAGAATGGGTTGATAAAATGGCTGCTTTGCATGAACCAACATGGAGAAAAGTTGGAATCTATCAAGCAGTCATGAGTTCTCTTTACCAAATCGCAAGAAACGATGATTTGCTTCTTGGGTTAGCAGAGAAATGGTGTCTCGAAACTAACACATTCATTTTTCCTTGGGGTGAAGCAACAATCACCTTGGAAGATATTTTGGTTGCAGGGTACTCTGTTTTGGGGTCCCCTGTTTTTAGCCCTCCTGAAACAGAGGAATTGAAAGAAGCTGAACAAAAGCTAATGGAAATCAGAAAACAGTTGAGGCGGTCTAAAGCGAAAAAAGTGAACCAACATTCCTGGATTAAATATCTCATGGAAAACAACAGCGAAGTAGAGCACGAGGCTTTTCTATCACTATGGTTGTCAAGGTTTGTTTTTCCCAGTCTCCCATTTATGGGAATTTCCATACATCTTTATCCAATTGCTGTTTGTCTAGCTAGAGGTATCAAAATTGCACTTGGACCTGCCCTTCTTGCAAGCATTTACCGAGACTTGAGGTTGTTGAAGAAAAAGATTCTAGCTTTGTCCAATTTAGAGTCTTTTGAGGATGACAATGATGATCAAAAGTTAGAACTCACCATTTGGTCACCATTTCATATAGTTCAGGTTTGGGCCTGGGAGAGGTTTCCAAAATTGCAACCAAAGCCTAATGTGACTGACTTGGAAGTGCCGAGACTAGCTAGATGGCATAATGTGAATAGTTCAACCGTTAGGAATGTAAGATTGGCCCTAGATTCTGAAGGAAGTTTCCAGTGGCGCCCTTATGCCACAGCGGTGGAGAGTTTGAGTTACAGAATCTATGGTGATGAAGAGAAGTGGGTGCTTTTTGATGTTGATTCTGATGGTGATGTTGATGAGGAATTGAAGTCCTTTACTCGATGCTTGCGAGCATGTGAACTAGTTGGAATAGGGTGTGTAGAGCAGTACAGCCCACATCGAGTGGCAATGCAGTTTGGTATGGATCAAGATCTTCCAGGTCCTGTAAAGAGAAGGAATGAAACTCAAGAACTTTCCTGGAAGCGTTTTGATAAGCAAATCAAGAATGCAATGCTATATATTCCATCAAGACATCGTAAGCCAGATGTTACTATGAGATACTTGGAATGGTGGAAGCAATCAGTGGTTGGTGGGAAAGATGGAAATGGAAATCCAAAAAGTTCAGAGATTTCAGCTCCAAGTTTCAAAGGGAAGAAGTCAGATCATGATCCTCTGTGCCCTCCTGGTTTCCCTCCTAAATGTCAACATGTTGAAGTCTTGGACTCTGATGAGGAGGATAATCTAACATTGAAGGAGTTGTTTACTCATAAAAAGCTCAAAATTGTTGATCATAGAATGTATGGTGATTGCAAGTCTTCACTGGCAACTACGCATAGTCTGTTATATTCTTCTGCAGAAAACAATGATGTTGCAAATGCAGATGCAGAGATGAAATTGAAAGAAAACAGCTTTCAGAAGGAACCTAGGAGTGGAAAAGAAAGCACAACCACAGAAAACACCAGCAAAAACAAATTAGATAGCCCTAGTCCAGTACGTCATGGTGTTGGTCTTCTTAAAGATGATGAAAGAGGAAGTAGGAGTCGTTTTGATATTCACACAGATGGATTAGAACTTGAAGCTCGGATTGACAAGCTTAGGAAAGAAATTGATGGGCTAAAGGCTGCTAAATTTAGCCAGAAGAAGGTTTGTCTGACCAACAATATCAACTTGTAGTTAATACAAATAGAATTAACATGCCGAGTGAGGTAGATATATGGAGTTCTACAGCTCTTTTGGCTTTTTTTGTAGTTACTATGTTGCATGAACTAAGTAGCAAATTGTTTGGAGCCAACTTGTGTCATTGCAGAAACAATCGCAAGTTTTTTAGCAGGTTTGTCTGTAATGATACATGTAAAATACACCAGCATTGTGCAATGGTTCATTTTTTAGTCAGTTCTTAGCTGAGTTTCTCTGTGTGAATGAAGCAAACTGATAGTGAAAATCTTTGCTTGCTTAGCCATTATCAGTGGATATAGGATCAGTTAACAAACTACAAGCAATCGCATGGGCTTGTTAGAATTATTCGTGGAAAAGGCTAGGGTCAAGTCCTGTGAGGTCACTGGACTTGACCCTTTAAATTGTGAAATTGGAAATACTAGGCAGACTCTTTTGCTGTTTTTGGTTCACAAGGTCATGATCTTGTTTGGAATGAATAGAAAAGATGGGAGCTTCATGTTTACACTGTGAAGTCAGTTCTAGCAAGGTGCTAATTAGTATAGATCCATTTCCAATCACACAAAGGATAAAGGATTAGAGAGAAAAGGATTATCCAATTCTCTAGCCTTTTAGCCTGAAATTCAATGGATTTCTTAATCAAATTTTATCTTATCTTAGAGCATCCACGTCCATGCTCTCTATTGAGGCTCTTTAGCTATAGTAGCTCGCAGGTTTTTTTTTCCATCCATGGCATTGTTGCTCCTCAAATGACTCCCTATCCAAGTTTTGTGAACACTACTAGCTACATATAGTGAGTACTACTGTAGCACTCTTTAGTTTGCGTGGAGGTGACAGTAGCGGGAGAAGGAAATGATTCCGGGAAAGGAAAGAGTGGAGGGCTGCAGCAGTGTTCTTCTTGCCATTAGCTGCTGCTTCTAGTTACTGTTTTGGATGTTGCTCAGTCCATGGTGATGGCTGATACGGCGGCGTGGGGCTGTGTTGAGATTAGTTGGAGCTGTTTGGGTTGGGTTCTTGAGCAGCGAGGTGGTGGTGATCAAGGAGAACAAGCTGGTGGGCTTTGTTCACCTTCTCTTACGCAGGTTTCTTCTTCTAATTCCACCTCAAATCCTGTATTTTTCTTGATTATAAAGTTTTTTTTTTGCTTAAATCCTTTTGGCTTTCTGGGTTTTCGTTTATGCAGTAACATCGAGCTTTGCTAGATGTCCATGTTCCAGGCTGCTTTATGCCTATGCACCATGCAGTAACATAGAGCTTTGCAAGATGTCCCTTGCCAATGTTAGGCTGCTACATCTTTTTTTCACAATCAGAACTTAAAGATTGAAATTATGTTTTTTTAAAATTTAATTTTTTTTTCAATTTTTTTTAAATATTTTAAAATCGTTTTTATATAATAATTTAAAAAAAATATATATTATTTTAATATATTTTCAAAAAATAAAAACTTTACACTATAATTATTATCACATTTTCAACCACTTTAAAATTATATATTTTATGTTTTTTGTATTGTCTTTTATGTGTGATGCACCGACACAAACAAACAACACCTGTAATCCTGTCTCTCTAGTTTTTCCACTCTGACTGTATAATAAAAACCCAGCCCACGACAATTATTTTCTTCTTTAAAAGCATTACACTGTTTATGTTCCTGAAGTCAAGTTTTCTACTCGTATCTATTTTACATAATATTTTAAATCTTTATAACTAAGACTAATTTGTTAAATATAAAAGAGGCCAGAATAAATGCAGAGATTGGTCCGCCTTTACCATTGTTGATGGACTGAGAGGGCAAAGGTTTTGTATTATTTTGAAGCTTGTTCAATGGCTGCTTGACCTTTTAAAATGAAGGAAATCTAGAAAATCCAAGTTTCTTTGGAAATTATAAACTTAGCTTGTTTGATCACTATAACGGGGAGGATGAAGATGATCGAAGTTCATGCGTTCATATAGTTCATCCATAGTGACTGACCGGACTAGACTACCATGGCTTTTCCGGTGAAATTAGGTCTCTAATAGCGTGATACAATTGCCAAGAGACATGCTGGACTACAGCTAGCATTCATATAATTTCTAATATCCAAGACGTTCTTCTCTAGCAAGCCTAAAACATGAACCATCAAAATAGAGAATGCTATGATCTCATCCAATTTAACAATGCGTCAATGATATGGAATAAGAAACGCAATTAAATGAAAAAGTAGTTGGAGAAGATCAGCGTTCTTGTGTAGGTTTGATCAAACCTGTGCCCCAAGTCTTCTTGCTGCTTTCAGCTTAGCAACCTTTCTTTCAAGCAATCCAATCCAGTTTTCGAGCTCTGCTATATCAAGTTTATAAGCATTAGCTTCTCCTGCTTTGCCATTGATGCCTACTCTATAAGAAGTCATATTGCCTGCTCTATTCTCTTGGCCAACTTCCATCTGATCCATGGCACTCCCTGATGCCCCCGTGGTAGCCTCGCTGCCTGATATCTTCTGTGCTGATTGTGACGGTGGTCCCATATTCCTGTCAGTTCCATCATGTGTATTTGAAGCAAAATTACTTTGGCATTGACAAGGCAAATCACCATTAGCGATTACATCATTGCCAAAACTCTGCTGATTTTTACCAGTAAACATTTCCACAGCTGCTGGTCTGTCTTTCTCAGCTGAAATTCTTGATTCGTTCATGTTGGGACGAAAACCAGGCGGCGGGACATCAGGATCAATGTTAGTTTGCTTTCCCTTTGAAGCCTGCAGATCCGGTTTTGATCTCTTTGCACTTCTTTGCTGTTGGGCAGAACCACTCACCTTCTTGTTCTGGCATAAAACCATTTGTTTCCACCACTTCAAGTATCGGGTGGTAACATCTGATTCAAAGAGCCGTGATGGGATATGAAATTTTGTATCACTAGTAGGCTTGTTAAAGTTCATCCATGCAATTTCTCGTGTCTTATCAAGAGTAACACGACCAGGAAGATCCTGATCCATTCCAAATTGCATTGCGACTCGATGCGGAAAATAGTTTTCCATATAATCCAACCCAAAAATCTTGGAGACCCTCAAGCAACGAATAAATGACTCCACATGCCTATCGAATCCTGAATCAGCCATCACCAACTCTTCGTTTTCTCTATAAAACTTGGGGAAACTCCAATTCTGCAAATTTTTGGCATATGGCCGCCAAAGAAAACTCTCTGCGGCCGAATCCAAAGCCAAACTCACATTCTCGACTTTGGAAATTGTGGCTTTGTCCCATCGAGCTGATCTTGGATCACCCAAGTTGAGAACATCAGGCCTTGGCTGCAGGATCGGAAATCTCTCCCAAGCCCAAAGTTGCACCAGCTGAAACGGCGAGAAAAATTCAAGTTTAGATTCAATATTACCCGCAACAATTGCCCTTTTCAGTTGACTCAAATCCCTGTAAATACTAGCGAGAACTGCTGGTGCAAGAGCTATTGGAATCCCTCTTGCTAGGCGGATTGCTATAGGGAAAACCTCTTTCCTAATTACGTGAGATGAATTTTGAAACACTAATCTTGATAACCACAAAGCAAGAAATGCTTCATGTTCAATTTCACTCCCACCGTTAATGAACATCTTCATCCATGAACCCTGGCATGCTTTCCTAGCTCTACTTCTTACCACTTCCTTTCTAGCATCCATCAACTTCTCTTCGATTACCTTCCATTCTCTGTTTACAACAGGGCATGAAACAGGGGATCCCAAAACAGAGTAACCCCCTAAAACAATCACATCCTCTAAAGTAATAGTAGCTTCTCCCCATGGAAAAACAAACGTATTTGTGTCAGTACACCATTTCTCTGATAAACCAATAATTAACTCAAAACATTTTTTAATCTGATAAGTAGAACTCAATATTGCTTGATCAATACCGGATTTCTTCCAAGCAGCTTCGTGCTTAGATTGCATGCGAGATACCCATGTGATCCAATTTTCTTGGGGGTGCATCCAAGACATGGATGAGACCTTCAGTGGAAAGTTATTGCGTTGCAATGTTTGTGGTGGTAGTGGAGAGATAGAGTCTGAAGGAAGGTCAGGTTCCTCCATGGAGGTTGCGGTAGGTTTCAAGAAATAGGCTGTTCTTAAAGTTGGTTTAGTATCACCAAAAGGTGAAACCATGAAATCTTTCCTTTCCTCCAAGATTGTGTTACTTGAAGATGGTTTAGCCATTTTTTAGTACTTGATTCGAAATTTTTTGAAGTTGGGTTCCAATGACAGAGGGTTCTTGACATTTGCTGTGGTGAAGAGGAAAGGAGAGGAGAGAAATGCAGTTTTCTTGTTGGTGGGCTTAAATGAGACCATGAGAGGTTTTCTTGTTGTCGTTGCCCTAGATGTAAAGAGGGGGGAAAGGGGACTTTTTTGTTTTGTTTTTAGCTCTCCCTCCAAAAGGCTGACATAATTTAAAATAAAGAGAGGAGAGAGAGGGAGAGAAACAATAAAATAAAAAAAAAAAAGTTCAAATTTAAAAAAAAAATAAAAAAATGGAGCATGTATCCTTAATCACTATGTAAATCTCTTAATAGTTAATATCATCAAGTTTTAAAGTTTTTTTTTTTAAAAAAAAAAAAATTTATTTTCCTAACCATAGTTTTGAAACCCGACCCGTTTATTAGACCAACCCAACACTAAAACCGAGTCAGGTTTTAAAAAAATAAAAAAAGTCAAAATTTGGTTGCAACCACTTAACTTTTTTTTTATATACTAAATGATGTTATTTTGATTTTTTTAAAAAAAAAAATCAAAATTGACCTGAACAACCCGGTAAAACCTAGAACCTAGACCTTGAACCTAACTAGGTTTAAAAACTTTATTCCTAATATGCATAGAATTACTATCCACTTTTCTGAAGTAAATGTATAAATTAGTCCATCTGATTTTTCAAAATAAATTAAATAGTTTCTCTAGTTTCAAAAATAAATAAATTAGTCTTTTACTATAGTTTAAATAATATTTCTTTGTTTCTAAAAAATATATTATTTTCTCATCAATTTTTCCATATTATTTTTTTTCCTTTGACAAAAAACAAAATAAATTAGACTTAATAAATCATAAAAGGATTAAGTTATAAATAGATTGAAGAATACAAGGACTAATTAATTAATTTATAAAACTAATGAAACTGTTTAATTCAGTTTAAAAAACTAATTTATAATTTATTAATATTTTCTGTTGTATTTTTTTTTATTTTTGGAATCCTAGTCAAAAGCAAAGATCATGCAGGGAAACAAGAGCACGACCATGAGATTTCCAATTTCAATTTATGGGTTTTTTGGGGCAAAATTGAAAGGAAATGATAAGAGAGGAAATCAATTAGAAAATTGTGGGGACAAGTTTAGAGTTAAAGGAATGGGAGGGGTTAATATGTAATTAGCGAAGAAAATTGGCTATAAAAACTCCCTCCCTCTCACTCCTCAAGGCCTGCCAGAAGAAAGACGAGACCGTTTGGTAGTGAGTTTGAACTTGTGTTTGCTGAAATTTTGATTTTTTTTTTTTTTTGCTAAAATTGAGTTTGGTTTGTACCTTTTGGATCGTTTTGATGTGCTGATGTTAAAAATAATTTTTAAAAAATAAAAAAACATCATTAGCATGTATTTCGGCACGAAAAGCTATTTGAAAAGTAACCGCTACCGCACTGCCAAACACACTTGAAGAACATAAGAGAGAGAAACCAATAAAATTGAAGAAAATTATTTTGTAGAAACCATGGAAAATTAAGGATATGAGAGGAGAATGAAGAAAATTGTTAAACACGCTACATCTTAAGCATATAATCAAGAGAGAAAAATGAGAAAAACCAACGGGGAAGGTTGTACTACTCATGGTAGTGAGGAATCGAGGGGAGGATAAAAACATTTCAACAAGCTATAATTCAAAGACTAGAATAATGTTTATTGAGGGGTTATAGACCTATTCTAACAATTTTATACAATTCTAATAACATTTGAAGTAAAAATTATAAATTTTAGGTTAGGGTTTAAGGAAATTTTTTAGGAAAAATATAAATTGAATATGAATTGATTTAATTGAGTTAGAGTGACTTGTAATGGATATTAAATTAGTAGGAGTTGATGAAGAAAACATGGTAATCCTAAAGGCATTCATGGTCGGCCAAATAGTACTAATTGATGTATAATAACATGTATTTATTTGAGTGAATTATGATTTATCAACTCATAGTTTTGTGTGTAACATGATTTTTGGTAAATTTAGTTATATTGTATAACATGATTGAATTGATTATATCGTTATGAATCAAAATCTTGAGAATGATTAAAGAATTGAGAAAATAAGAGTCGTTGTGATTGGTTGATTTTGTGTATAAAGGAGAAGTTAATATAAGATATACATTTTTATCTCATTACACAATTGTTTTTGGATTTAATCGTAAAATTATGATTAAGATTTAGAAGTCACCATTTAATATTATGATTACTAGGAACATATGGTATGTGAGAGTCTTGGTAAGGGATTGGTTGTGCAAAGAGAAGACGCATCACTTCTAGTGCATTCTATCTAAGGTAAGTTGCATTGTTATTTGATTGTTTTTTTAAGTCGGGTGTCTATTCATTGGTCTTTTCTAAGGTTTAAGGCAAATCTCTCTTTGTGAGAGGGTCTCTACCTTATCGAGTTAAATCCTAACCATTCTAGAGTATGAATTTTAGCATTGTATTTAGTTTATGTCTTGTATCTATTATACTTGGAGGTGTACTCATCATGTAGTTTTACACATCACATATAATTAAAATCTACATCTAAACCCTTAAAAAAAATTGGAAAAGAATTTTCGATATTATGGCCAAACCCTAATAAATAATCATAAACTGGTTTACGATATTCATTTTGCATTTTTAAACATGAGAAAGATGCAATTTATGTTTTTATGAATATATGCTTGGAAAAATTTTAAGATTTGGACGTATGCATGAAAATAAAATATATATTTTTTTGCACTTTGAAAAGAGAAATTAATTTAAAAGTTTCGAGATTTTTTTTATTTTATGATTTTTTTTAGAACTTTTTTAGAGAAAACCAAACATTTTAATACTGGATTTGTATCATACAGTGTAAATATACTAACCCGATATTATGAAGAATTAATAGGAAAATATTTGAGAAAATCAAAATTTTTTGAAAGGATTTTTGAAATTTATTTTTTGAATTTTTTTGTTTTTTTATATATTAAATATATATGGGTTAGGCCCAACCCAACTAATTGGGCTAAAGTCGGCCTAAAAAGGTTAGGATGGGCCAATCTCACCTCAACAGATCTCTTTTTTTTTTTATGGGTCGGGCCGAAACAAAGCAGGTTCAGCCCAAGCCCGCATGGTTACTGGCTCGACTTAGCAACTATCCTAATTAATTAGGCTGCATGCAAAATAATTCTCATTCTACATACAACAACCTTGTAGCGGCGAGGAAAGGGGTGACCCCACTTGGCACCTGGGTGCCTAGTTGGAGGTCTAGCTGGTCATGATAGGGTGGGGCTGACATGAGGACGGTGTCTGAGGCTGTGGTAGAGACGACGTCAGAGGGAGAAAGAAGAATTTTGCAGAGGTGAGAGGGAGGAAGAAATGGTGGTTGTCCCTAGCGTCGACGAGGAGATGAGTTCATAGGGAGGCTAAGCCACTGTTTGTCACGACATGAAGAAGGTTGTGGTGGAAAAAGAAGCAATTGGGGGCGAGAAAGAAGAGAGAGAAACATAAGCTGGAAAAATTGTCAAATTTGGTGAAGAAATAAAGATTATATGACCTTGAAAAGTAGCCATTTGGACAGCTTTTCAGTTAAAAATTGTGGAAGATAATAAACAGTGACTAGACAACGTGTTGTCTAGTTTTTTTTAAAATATTGAATTTAGTCCTCCACCTTTCAATTAATTTTAATTGCACCCCTAATTTACCATAAACTTTTGATTTAATGCAATTGAGCCCTTGTCGAACTTCAAGTTGAACCCCAGATTTCGGTGCCTTTTGTACTTTGATCCTTGGTCTAGGATTTATGCAATTTGACCCTTAATTGACCATCAATTTTTTAATTTTCTTCAATTGAACCCTTGGTTTTTGTCAATTAAGCGTCTATAGTTCAACACCTTTTGTAAATGGTCATTGGTTGTGAATTTCTTCAATTTGACTACTAATTGACCCCAAAACTTATTGTTCTTGTAATATTGCCCCTAATTTCAATTAATTAACTTGATAAAAATTATATTTGGTCTCTTAAAAATTCTAATCTTCTCAATTAAGCTCAATGGGCTTCCAAACTTAATTTTTCACCAATTAAGCCTCTAATAAAATTAATTTGATCCTTTTAAAGTATAATTAAGTCCTTTCACTTAATTAAATCCTTCAATTGGACCCAAATTATTTTTTAAATATAATTAAAATTTGATTTGTCCCATGATTAAATCAAATTGGTCTATTAAAAATTTAATTATGTTCTTGGATTTAATTTTTATGCAGATTCATCCAATAATCATTTAATTTAACCTTGAATCTGCATCATTTCTCAATTTTGGGCATAATGAGATACAAATAGACCTCGATTTTCTTCCAAAAATACAGCTTGATGTTTATGTATTTTTAAAATCTTCCTCGGACTTCTTTCTCTACGTTGTTAGTCATTATTTATTTTATTTTATTTTTTTGAAAATATTAATGAATTTTGGGGAATAACCTAGAATTGGATTATGACAATTAGTGTGAATTATAATAAATGTTTGTAATAAGTTACAAGTGTATACGACTATGCTAGTATTGTGAAAAGTAAAATAAGTAGGAATTCCTATGATAAGAGTGTTTTTCCTTGAAATAGTTTTGTTGATTTTAAATAAATACTAGCCAGGTTTCATAAAGTTATATTTAAAGATATTACAATGTAAATGACATAGTAAGGATTGTTTTGAAAGGTGAGAAATTGAATAAAAATGTTTGGCTTATTGTAAACTTGTAGAATGAAGAGCTAGACAGCCTCGTCTCTAAAAGTACGAGGGAGATTGAGGCATGAAAGTGATAAAACATGGGATATGCTTCTTCATAGAAGTCGTAGCCTGAGGTGCTAGTTTTCCAACGGAACTAACCTTGTTTAGTTTGAAGTTCTAAAACTCTAGATATGGGTCAAAATCTGAGGGTAGGTTAAGCTGAAAGTTATATTGAACATTTTTGACAAATCACGATAATAGATGATTTGGGCGCATTAATGGTAGACGAGGATTTCATTTCTTTAGTAAATATATAGCTTGAAATCTTATATTTCATAAGAAACAAGCAACACCCAGAACTGAATTTTAATAACTTTAGTTATAAATAAAAAAAGAAATTGTATTTTAAAATGGTTAAGATGGATTGACCAATGATGGTTGGCTAACGTTTATTTTGCTTAAGAGTTGTTATAATGTAAGAACTAAATTGTTGTGATTGTAGAGTGAAATGAATTATAATGGTATATACTTGTTATTACTAAATAGGTCTTGGGAGTTGTGCAACAGCAAAGCGACATTATGAAAGTTTCGATAGCGGTAAGAGTTTAACACCTTAATTCTTTTGTTTATTAAGTTTTTTAAAAGTAAATTAATTGCCAATGTATAATTTTAAGCTTCCCTTGTAATGGGACTAATGCTAGGTAAAGAACATAAGAACTAGCTTCTTGGTAATGAAACTAGTGTTCAGTAATGAGAGAATGAATTAGTTAATTTCCAATTAATGGGATTAATGATCGGTAATGAGTAGAGGAACTAGCTTTTCGGTAAAGAGACTAGTGCTCGATAATAAATGAATAAATTAGTTTTTTCGTAATGGAATCAGTGCTCAATAATAAACGAAAGAATTAGTTTTCCAGTAATGGAACTAATGCTCAATGATGAGCAAAGAAATTAGCTTTCTAATGATGGGAGTAGTGCCCGGAAAATAGGTAGGGAGACTTAATTGCCTGGTGATGGGTAATCTCCCAGATATGAAGGATGAAAATAAAAATCTGGATGAATAAATGAATTTATGGAGTTGGGCTCGTAACTTAGAGTTAAAGGTAACTTTAAGTCATATTATCTAATTAAGATTAAATTGGTTTGTAAAAGAAATTATTGATATGGATACAATACAATTGAAATGAAAGTAATATTCTAAAGTTATCTCTTTTAATTAATTTTATTTATTAAATAAATTCACCTTATTTTATATTGAATTAAATTCAAGTACTTTACATCATTGACTAGACGAGGAGACAAATATAAGATCTCTTTTTTGTTAAATTTAATGATGATGTAATCATGTATTTCTTTTGTAATGTCTACTTGGTATATAAGGAATGTGAATTCCTTTTTTTTTTTTTCCTATTATACTATTTAAATCAGAATATGTTAATCAAATTTTATGAATTATATCTCTTTGTTATGATAGAATTAAATGTATGCAAATGACTTATTGATAACCTGTATATTTGTTTATATATTTATATGATAAATAAACTACAATGATGGAAGTGTTGGAATATAAGATTAATAGTTAATGTAATTCATTTGATATGAGAATATTCAGGATGATTCGATGAAGTTCAAGTTGTGTTTGATAATTGTTGATTTAAGAATAGACTCTAGTTGATAACTTGAAATCTCTTGATATAAGAGAGATTTTGTTGAAATTTTGATAGATTTTATTTGTAGTTGCAAATCTATATATAAAAAAATTCACCTAAGAAACAAATTAATCATAAGAAAATTATGTTTAAATGTTGTTTAAAAAAATTAGAATTGTTATAATTTTAAAAATAGGCATGTCTATATCCTCGATTATAGATGATTCCTTGATGGAACAAAAGTCTTGGACAATGGCTAAGAAAAGCATGTTATATTTTGCAATTCTCTATTTGGTGATAAGAACCAATTCATAACTTGATGTGTACCTTTTAATCACATAATTAAGCAACTAACAACAAAGTAGAGAATAACCTAAAAACTAAAAATTATGTTTGATAGAACCCTAACCTAGAAGTAACCTTGTACTTAAGAGCCAAAGGTATTGAAAAAACACTTGGATCAAAAAATAACCTTATATCTAAGAATTCTAAGTATGTGAATGACATCATAAAGCTAATTAATCTTTGATAAATCAATGTATGATTTTTGTACCTATAAAAAAATGTTGTTTTATAACAAACAAACAAGAGGAAAACTCATGTTTATTCTTCAACTTGCCTCAGAAATTCGCAGCTCAAAAAACCATAATATAATCTCCTCTAACTAACCCTAATAGACCTTTTTTGAGTTGCAAACTAACATATATAAACTAGTAATCAAGTAATATAAATCTAAGAATAAAATAAATCACTAAACAATGTCTAATATACCAGAACAAACTCATATTAAAAATAATTATTTAACATTAAATAAATAAAATCGGATAATAAAAACAAAGTCTCCATGCTAAAATCCTTTCATGTAACTTGAGTTTTAAATTTTTGCACATTCTTGAAAAATTTCAAGCCTGACTTAAAACACGTCAATCTCTCTCTACTGGATGAATTATTGGACCTACCATATATGGTTGAAAAGCTTGAAATGTCTAGTTTCTAGCACAACTTAAATCACAGCAACAACCCATCTGTAGTTCTAGATATGTCCAAAAAATACATAAATGTCTAGTTTGATAGATTTGACAAGATTATTCTAGTAACTTTGATTATATGAAATAATATGTTCTCAAACTCCATATAATCTTAATATTTACTATAATATATTTATATATATATATATAATATCTTCCCGTAAAATTTCATCTTGATTTGATGTATGGTTTGAGAGATATGTCATATGTCATAAAAATAATTAACAAACATTTTAAGACCAAGTTCAAGCCTGATTTAATGATTTTATTCATATAACAACTACTATGTTTTGATGGGAAAAATGCAATAATATTATGAAATTAGAAAAGATTGCATTAGACAATTTCTAAACATTGTTATTAATTATACCTAGCCGGGCTTTACTTGTTAATGCTATGACCCATTGATTTTCTAGGACCCGAGCTCTATCAAGTTTCATGTTATGCTGGATGAGAATTGACTTAATTGACCAGATAGCTCAACCCTCAAGCTGATCAACTTGATCAAAACTTCGATAAGTCCAAGTTTAAAACATTTTGTATTAATACAAAAAACAAAACAAAATAAAATAATTTTCATTTTATTTTAAATCTTGATCTATTTTAGATTTTCTGAATAAATTTCGGCTGAAAATATTCCTATTTTATTTTATATTTTTTGTTTTTGGCTTGAAAAAGCAATTGAATCGAACCCAAATTCAACTTATTTTAACCAAAACAAATCTTAAAAATACCATATAAATATTAATAACTTCATTTTCAACTACAAAACAATATTTAATCAATCTAAAAATAAAAAATCAAACAAAACAATAATAACAATAAATTTATGGACCCTAATCTATTTTTTTTGGCATGGTCAAAAAAAAATTCATCTTCATTGAACTCCCCTCTCCTAACAAACCTTCATTGACACCAATATCTATTACATTCCTTCGATTTCTTTGGTTGAACAAAACATGAGTTGCCCATCTTTTATATAAAATGTTAGGAGATCAAAAATCATTCTCCATTAATATCATAATAAAAATATATTTTGCAATACGATTATAATATAAAAAGCACCGAACTATTTATTATTATCCTTAAAAAAAGCATGATCTTCTCGTGATATTGAAAGAGTAAATTAAAGGGAATTTAAAGGGGTGACAAACAAAACTTATAGTTTTAATTAAGGGTTTTTTAAAAAAAATTACTAATTAGGTGATGTTCGTGTGTTAACCTAAATGTGACACTCAGATTCTAACTCCCTCTACCTTCGTTCAAGAATTAATTGTCGTAACGTTTTGACATAAATGACTTGCGTGGCTTCATTTTTTAGAAGTGAAAAGTTCGGATTTTGATTTATGTTTTTTTTGTGTTATAATATTTTACTTTTATAATATTTTGGTATTTTATTTAAGTTGAATTATTTTAAGTTAAAATTCTATTTAATTTTGATTATTTAGGAATATTTTAAATTTTAAAATTATATTTATTTGATATTGTGTTTGTATTGCATAATTTATTTTAAATTTAAATTATGTTTGTTGAATTATATATGTGTGTGTGTGAATAGTACAATTCCAAAATAGAATGTTAAAACACTTTAAAACTAAAATTTTATATTTTAATTAAAAAACAAAATACCAAATGGAATTAACAAACTTGCAAACAGGTGCCAGAACAAAGCCTGTCAAAAAGCCCATTTTGCAAATGCGGCTGTAGCCATGCAAAAGACAAGGCAACTGTTGCTATAATTAGCAGAATTTTGACCTAGTCTTTTCCTTTTCCTAGCTCCATGGATTTTGAGATAGATGATGAACTAAAAACAAGCATGGTGGCAAAAACTTTCTTCTGTTTTTCTGACAAGACCAGACGTATTGTTTTCTTGTGCACCTAGGCTAAGCTTTTGAGCTTGGTACTACCCTTCTAAGAATTCCACTCCTATGTTTATGCTGGTTGAAGAATTACAAGGGAGGCACGATGGGCTGCTTTAAATGTTGCATGTCGAAGGAAAGATTAAGCAAAAAGTCACTGAAAAAAAGCATTAAGGAATACCATGATGCCAGAACTTTAGCCTCTTTTGCTAATATCTCATTTAAGACAGGTAAACTGTTCTGTTCTAATGAGCAATCATTAAATTTCACGAAGCCAAGAATTGTCAATCATAATTTTGAAAGGTTGTAATTTGTCTGTCTCACAGCCTAGATCTGATTGCTGTCAATCCGTACATCTCATATCTGAAGAACAATTGTGTCCCTTTTGGATGGTATTTTTATGTGCTATCTTGTGCTCCTGATATAATCTATCCATGTTGTAAGAGTTTCGTTTGTTTTTTCTCAGGGGACGAAATTACGAACTGAATATAGCAAGCCAAGTTTCATGTTAATGTTGTTTTTCCTTGCCAACTTGCTGTGTTCTCATATTGTGGATTCATCAACAATGTTTCCATGATATGTTGCAATTATCCTCTTCATTTCATCAGAATGTAATTGTCATTTCTTGAAGACATTCAAGGATCTCATAATTAATATTTTGGCATCAGCAAATCAGAATATGTTGCTCAACTCTCCAAGTTATGATTCTGAAGCCCATTTGGAACTTGATAATAGTGTCTAATTCAAAATGAACATGATTTCTCCACAGATAGCAGCAGAAAAAGATACATTGCTGAAGAAATCAGGAAAATCGGGAAGGGAAATATATCTGCTGATATTTTCACCTTCCGCGATCTAACTACGGCAACAAAGAACTTCAACCATGAAAATCTGATAGGCGAGGGTGGTTTCGGGAGGGTGTACAAAGGGATTATACAGAAAACAAACCAAGTACCACTACTCTTGCAGTATTATTTTAGCGTTCTTTCATTGTTTTTACTTTGCAAGAGACTGAGAATGAGTTAAACGTTCTCGTTTTATTGCTGTTTCAATTAGGTTGTTGCTGTTAAGCAACTAGACAGAAATGGATTTCAGGGAAACAGAGAATTTCTTGTAGAAGTCTTAATGCTGAGTCTTCTTCACCACCCTAACCTTGTCAGCCTGGTTGGATACTGTGCCGATGGTGACCAGAGGATTTTAGTGTATGAGTACATGATTAATGGCTCCCTTGAGGATCACCTTCTTGGTATGTATGAAGTAACTTCATTTGGATATCCTGCACTTTTGCATACAAGATATATTTCATTGCATAAATGATTACAGGTTAAAGCAGATTCGATTCCTGTGATGAAGCATTTCTGCCATTGTTAGAGAATAGGTTCCTGTTTCTTGCTAGTTTTTTACTCTAATCAGCTGGGTTTCTCTTTCAGAGTTGGCACCAGATAAAAAGCCATTGGATTGGAATACAAGGATGAAAATAGCTGAAGGGGCTGCAAGAGGGCTTGAATACTTGCATGAATCAGCAAATCCTCCGGTAATATACCGTGATTTTAAAGCATCAAACGTATTGTTAGATGAGAATTTCAACCCTAAGCTCTCAGATTTCGGGCTGGCGAAGCTCGGACCGACCGGGGACAAGACACATGTATCCACCAGGGTGATGGGGACTTATGGCTATTGTGCTCCTGAATATGCTTTGACAGGACAACTGTCAGCGAAATCCGATGTCTACAGCTTTGGAGTTGTGTTCTTGGAGCTAATCACCGGTAGACGAGTCATCGACAATTCAAGACAAACTGAAGAGCAGAATCTAGTTTCTTGGGTACGTGTAGAATTCTTTTGATTCTCCATTAAATTCTTCCTCTGATGAAATTTCGTCGTGACGACACCAGATTATGTATTGGCATAACTCTCCATCCTTGTTTTTTTCTGATCCTGAACTGTTCTATGTGATTTTCCATTACTCAATGACCAGAACATTTGACTGCTAGAACCTAACATCTAAGGCCTTATCTTGACTTGCATTTCTCTGTGCAGGCAACGCCATTGTTTAAAGACAGAAGAAAGTTTAAACTAATGGCAGACCCTTTGCTACAAGGCAACTACCCTTTGAAAGGTCTGTATCAAGCACTTGCAGTTGCAGCTATGTGTCTCCAAGAGGAAGCTTCTACCAGGCCATTAATGAGTGATGTTGTAACAGCTCTCGAATTTTTAGCAGTGCGTAATGATGCTGCTGAGGAGAGGGCAGTAGATGATGATGATATCAAGAAGCCTTGTCCTGATACTGATAGTGATTAAGATCCAATTGTGATTCATAGCCCAGCTAACTGACGAACAGGGATGTAAAATCTGAAGTGATGCATGGATTAATTAAATATTGAAATTTTTATATATATATAAACACTAACATCACCTCTAAAGAAACAGAAAATAATAGGGATCGTATTCTCTGGCCTCGAATTTAGGAAGGAATGAACTTCTTGTTTTCGATTATGTTGGTACCACAATGTTATCAAACAATTTTAATCCAAAAAAATAAGTTGTCATAATAGATATTCAAAAAATAATTTTATTTTACTCTTTAATATATTTTTTCTTGAAAATTATCTAAATATATTATTTTAGAATGAAGGTTGGGAGATTTAAACATACATTTACTTGGTTATTAAAATTTTAATATCATATTAAATAACTAATTTAATTTAATAGTTTAAATTATTAAATAAAATCTCAATATATTTTTTTTATAATTTAATAGCAACTTGGTTAAACAAGATGTTTTTTCCTTGAAAATAGATTGTTCAATACAAAAATAAATTATTGCTTTAACTATTTATTCATGAGCCAGCCAAAAAATAATTTTTTAAGTGCCAAAAAAATATTTTTATTTTGTAAACTCAAGCCTCATCCTTGAAGCCGTGTGTGGTTTAAATCCAAAATTCACTTAACCTAGAACCTCTCCTATTTAAAAGCTTTAGTATTTTATAGATATAATTTTAACTCTTTAACTTTTCATTATATATAATATAAAAAAATTCTTAATCTTTCAACATGAAATTAAGAGTTGAGTTTACAAAAACTTGTGATTATTAATTTAATAATTTGTTTTAAATAAGTTAATATTTCTTGTTAAAGTAATTTTAATTACTAATGATTTTTAAAAAAATCTTAATTCTAAAAATGAGTTTACAATATTGAACAACCATTATCTATATTTTTTAAAAAATAAATTCTAACAGTATTTTGCAAACCTAGTCAAAAGAAATGTTTTTATTTATTTTTCTTTGCACGTTTTTTCTGCCTTTGAATGAATCTACATTTGGTTCTTTTTGTTTTTTATAATGATAGAATTAGGAGCATTTTTTATTCTAGTTTTTATTTAAAAAATAATTAGATTGAATTATTTTTTTAAATTCAAAACTAATATTAAATTAAAATCGGTTCAAACCAATAAATTTTGAATTAGTTAATTGATGTAAAAATACTAGAAAAACCTATTTAAATTTTATTGGGTTTTTTGGTATTTTTTTTTTTATTTCCATAGGTTTTTGTAGACTTTTGATGAGTTTTTACAGGCTTTTTATAGACTTTTAAAAACTTTTTAATAGATGTAAAAGCCTATTTTTATTGTTCAGTTTTCATTCGCTGGAATTCTAACATATAAAGAAAGTTAATGTCTTCAAATAGCTTAAAAATAAAAAGAAACAACATGGTGATTTAAATCAGTCTTTTTAAAACCGAATTAGTTTCTTCGGTTTGTTCTTAGGATTTGATTTTTTTTGTCACCTCTAGTATTAGAATCACGTTCACTTTGCCTGGTATTACTGCATGATATCTACATATTTGAAGATGCCTTCTGCTTCTGAACGGAGAAGAGCTAAAATGCTTGACTTCAGTTATTGCACATGGAAAAACTTTGGCTGAGCTTGTTTTAGGATCATGCAGAAGGTAGCTTTTGCAGGATAAACCTGTAACAATTAGCAGCTCACTTTAATTTGAATTGAATCGTGTTTATCCACAAGCATGTTCATCGCCATCTTTGGTCTCAGCTTTCTTCTGAGGAAGCTGTCAGTCTTTGGTATAATTGGCAACAAGATTGTAAGAGAGAAGCAAGGGAATATGGATGCGTACTGTACACACGTTGCTGGGAAGAGCTCGTGTCTTGTCGTCAATGGCTGATTCAAGTTCTTGATCCTCAAAGAGATCTTGTCGAATGAGCAGCTGTGAATATCCCCAGTGCAGGTTCTTAAATTCTTTACTAATGAAGCCCACGCAATGCCATAATAATATTCCATCATTTCCTATGCATTTAAGTTCTGCACTTTACTCCTCTCCCTCGCTCATATTTGATGTTGCTGATGTTGTCATGTGTGCCATGTGAGAACACACGACTCTAGGAACTTAGATGGAGGCTGCTTTTTGTAGCTTTCAGATTGCTATTCTCTGGTATATGACATTGCAAGCTGCAACTACTCCTATATTAATTTGAGCCAAGTTGTCACTGTTATAGTTGATGGCATGTGATAAACCTATTTTTAATGGGTTTAAAAAATTCTCATGACCCTTTTTCATTAGACATGGTCAAGGTAATGAGCATGCCTGGATTAATACAAGTTTGGTTGTGTGCTAAGCTTTGGGCATGTTGGGTCTGGTGTTAGTCAAACTCAAATGTAATTGGGCTTGATAGTGTGTCAAGCTCTAAAAACACTTGGTTTGACATTAGCTAGACCCAATCATGATTGGTTTTGATAATGTGCCAAGTTCCAAAATGTTAAGTTTGGCGTCAACCAAACCTTGATGCTTTTGACCAAGTCTTGGGCATGCTAAGCTTGACAATATGCTAAGCCCCTAGCATGCCCATGAGAATGCATATTCCCTCTTGGAATGCTTGACGTAATGACCATCTTCCCTTGACATGTTCAAGGAAATGAGGTAATGTGAATCTGACAAACATATCAGACCCAAGACACTTGTACTTGATAGTCAATCAAGTTCAAGACAACATATATTTGATAAGTATACTAGACCCAAGACACTTGACAGTTCGTTAAGTCCGAAGTAACATGAGATTAATTAACATGTTAAATCCAAGACATTTAGACTAGATATTTCTAAGGGAATGACCATCCTCTCTTGATACACCCAAGAAAATGATCAACTTTTTCCTTGAAGAAAAACTTAGCCTCCAAGGACTTGGCTACTTTTGAAGTCTTGGACCCTAATCTTTCTATACCTTTCAAGTGTATAAAAATCCTTCAAAAACCTATTATATTCCTATCAAATATTAATATAGATGTAAATAATATTTTTAACTCATTAAATACTATCATGGTAAGATTACACTCCATGTCTTTTTCTTAACGAAATAAAGGGTTTATGGGCTATAAATATTATATAAAATCTTTAGAATATTAATTTGATGGCAAGCTGCATCTACTTGTATATTAATATGAGCCAAGCTGTCACTGTTATAGTTGATGGCATGTGATAAATCTATTTTCAACGTGTCTAAAAAAAACCCTTCTTTATTGGGCTGCTCAAGGGAAAGAGCATGTCCAAAGTGGAGATCAGGTAGTTTGCCATTAGCCTCCCTAAAATCATATTTTATAGGCAACTCCATTAAAGCATTCCGTACAACCTCCCTTGCACCACACATTAGCCTCCATGAGTGTATAAATACGTGGGGTTTTTGTTTCTAGTCGGAAGAAAGCTGAAACATTAACCTGTGTAATTTATGCTGGAAACAATTACAGGAACAAGCAGGAAGAGAAGCATGGTGGGAGACCATTCTTGCACAAAACATAATTTGAATAATTACTCATAAATCATGTTAAATAGTAGATTTTAAATTCCCCTCTCTCTTTAATTAATATTTAAAAACAGAATATAATATTAATTTCAGGAGCTGTGAAATTAATCAAATCATGTAAAAGCTTACTTAAAATGTTCATATTTTTTTTTAAAAAAAAAGCAGAATCTACTTGCCGTTAAGTCAATTCTCAAAATTCTTTCGTGCAAAACATAATCAACCTCCAATAATCTTATTTCTCTCTTTAAAAACTAGTGCCAGACTAATGTCTCATCCTCGTTGAAATATTATTTGTGAATTCCAGGCTCTTCTTGCTACCAATGGCAAAGCTAATTTTTATGTTTAGTAGTGTGGTAATAGTTATTTTTTAAATAATTTTTTATGCTAAAATGTATGTTAATAATTTTTTTTATTTTTAAAAATTATTTTTGACATTAGCACATTAAAACAATTCAAAACATACAAACCGTATTAAATTTTAGCAAAAAAAAAAATTGGAATTTTATGGGTTAGCATGGTTCTTGTTAAGATTAGGTACATGGACTTAAATCAGTTTTTTAAAAAAATTGTTTCAATATTTATTTTAGATAAAAAGTTAAAACAAAAATTATTTTGATTTTTTCTTTGAAAGCTTTAAGTTAGATATAGACAAGTTAACTTGTAAAAAACATTAATGATTTTTCTAAAAAGAATAAGAAATAAGATATGAATCCACTACACTGCTAGACCACCAGACCCACCAATAATGGCATATCTGTAATAAACAAGTTTTCCAAGCCTTAATTCCCAAACAAAAAATTATAGAATGTCAAAATTATACACAAAGACAAATATTTGCCAGCCAATAAAAAAGATAAAATAATAATAATAATAATTGAGCTTTTCCTTAAAAAATAGAAAAAAAAAGACGCAAAAGGGTTTTAGTTTAGACCTCTTGGCCTTCCCTCGTATTTGTCTTCTCCATCTCCCTCTGCTCCTGTATCTTTCACAGTCCCACTTGCATCCCCCCTCAGATAACACAAACCACACCCTCAAAGTTCCTTCTTTTTACTTTCTTTGCCACCAAAACCCTTACAAAACGGCTCTCATATATAGTAGAAGTAGGGCTGCTAAGCTGGGGAGGTTTGCTGACGTTTTAGCTATGGGAATCACCTCCACCACCACTCAAATCAGTCCTTTTAGACCAATATGCCCTTCTTATTTCAAGTTATCTCGCTCTTGTCCTTGCTTTGCCTCCAGGGAAGGTTCTTCTAGGCCTTTCTCTGTTGCCCTTCACAGGTTTCTTCACTTTTATTATTCATGTCAAGACCTTCATTTGTTGTTTTTAAAGTTTTTCTACCTGGGTTTGGAAATTATTTAACACCCAGTTTTTTTCCTTTCTTTGTTTGGGTTTTGAGTGCAGTGCAGTGTAATGTAGTGTAGCAAAGGTTTGTGTTGATAGAATTTGATGTTGTGTACTGAACAACGTGATTTTTGTAGGCTTTTCAGTTTAGTTGATACTCACATTTTTATTTGTTCATACCGTTCCATTTATGGCTTGCTTGATTATGAGTATAGAAAGCTTCATTTTGTACTAAGTGTTTAAGATGTTGTTTAGTCTTCATAGTTTTTGCTATCTGGGTGTTCTGATAATCTGGTGTTTGGAACATGCTAAATGTGTTTGCAAGTAAACCATTAAAAAGTTGTATAGAATCGGTTTATGTAGACCTCTTATTGGTCTTAACTAAAGAGAGTCAATCCATGTAAAAATTACACTTTCTGATTAAGATTTTGGTATTTGATGCTTCACATGTATAGAATAAAATTTGTGTTCCTTGTATTTGTTAGGTTTTGGGGGAAAATCCCTTTGCAAGTGATTGATGACATGCAAAAGAGAGATGAGAAGAGGAGGGTGGTTTCAAGAAATTCTAATGCGCCTCCTGGTCTTGAGTTCACTACGATCCTTCGTGATGGTACTAGAGCGTTATGGAAACAGGAGAGTAATGAACTGTTGAAGCAGAAATGTGAATATGATGGTAGTGTTTATTCATTTAAATATGAAAGGATGGATATTAATGCAATACAAACACAAGATAAACCTAAGAGTCAGAAACAACTAATTTCCAGGAATGTTGGTCAGCTGGTTGATAACAAAAGGCCAAATGGTTCATCTTTGGATGACATTTTAAAAGAGAGTGCGTGGAATAATGGATCGTTCATGCAGAGAATGGAGAATGAAAAGCAGTTCCAGTGTAGTGAACTTGGACACACAGGTATTGGTTCAAAGGAGCAAGTCCAGACCAATGGAAGGCCTCACAAGCTAGACATTCGTGAGAGGCTTACTAGTATATATGAGAGTGTACTGGTTGTTGATAATGTCACTATGGCAAAGGAGGTTGTTAGTAAGCTTACAAATCAGTATAGGCATCTTATCCATGCTTGCGATACTGAGGTATGCACTTAAATCAAATCAAGTTCTTTCTGCTATCTTCTTTTAAGATATAATTGCTCAGACAATAGAGAGGCATGCTGGTGTAGTACTGCAGGAATGCCCTAAACTGATGTAGACATTAACATAAAAAGTTAGATAAGTAGCTCTTTGAGGATTCAATGGAAGCAAACTAAGGCCAAAATTGCACTCTCAGATTTAGAATCCACCTTAAGAGGAGAATACATGAATATTGAGCTGTTCACAGTGCAAGTTTTTTAATGTGAGCAGTAATTTTAGCTTAAGTTTAATTTTTGAAGTTGATTGTGCAGTGGATTAAGGTTTTAAAAAGGACAATTTCTAGGTGGGTTTAAAACTGTTCAAATTGTTTTCAAAAATTAAAGAAATTATTAAACCAAATTCTAATCTCAAAATATAGCATATTACTCAGGCTTCATATTGAAGTTCCTGTCAGTAGCAAGATGCTATAGTTGCGCCAAAGCTCAATAATCCCAGAGAGGTAAAAGTTTCTAAAACTTCTGTAAAATTAATCTTTATTCCAGAGCAAAACACTACAGACACATATTTAACGTGAAAGGGATATTACCTTGTTATGCAGAGATACACGTTTCAAGCTTAATTTTAAGATTTATTTGGTTATATTTGGTTTGTTTTAAATTAATTTTTCTTTGTTTTTTAGCTTTCACCTTTACATGTATGTAATGCTCCTAGATGGCTCTGCTATGAATGTCAAGCTTAATCTTAGTATACCATGATATTTAAAACTCATCATTTCTGATTCTGATAAATTCCACATCACATACATGTATACTACAACCTCATTTTCTATGTACATGAATGTTAAAGGATATGCATGTCTCTGAGTTAATTGGAACTCCTATGTATTTATAATTTAAATTTCTGATAAAGTATCTTTATAGGTTGCCAGAATTGATGTGAAAGAGGAAACACCCATTGACCATGGAGAGATAACATGTGTCAGTATTTATTGTGGACCTGAGGCAGATTTTGGACACGGGAAATCTTGTATCTGGGTAGATGTTCTTGATGGTGGAGGCAGGGATCTTTTGAATGAATTTGCTCTGTTTTTTGAAGACCCGGACATAAAAAAGGTAAATTTTGTCAGTTTTAATTTGTTGTTGCTCTCTTGATCTACAGCTCCTTTAACATAGCTTGATGGTCATTTAGATAATTGATGTAACATCAGCATAGTGGGAGGTTGCTGATGTGAATAAGCTTGCCGTTGCAATTATTTTTCACCTTTATATATATTTGGCCTGGGCAGAGATTTGGACTCTGACATTGTTTTTCCCCCCCCCTGGAAGAGGCATGTTCTTTCTTTTTCCTTGTAAAGCAATGATCATTTTTTACTATGTTAAACAGTCCACAGCCTTGTCTGTACTTTAGAGAATTCAACTGCTCATGCCATGTTGTTTTACTAGGCTGCATTCACAGTCCACAAATACAAATTGAACCAACATTGAAGTTGCTTATCCTTTCTGCAGGTGTGGCACAACTACAGCTTTGATAACCACGTCATCGAGAACTACGGGTTTTCTGTTTCTGGTTTTCATGCTGATACAATGCACATGGCACGATTATGGGATTCATCAAGAAGATTAAAGGGTGGGTATTCTCTTGAAGCTCTTACAGGTGATCAAAAAGTCATGCGTGGGGCAGGATCATGCTATAAAGAATTGATTGGTAAAGTGTCAATGAAAACCATCTTTGGCAAGAAAAAGTTGAAAAAAGATGGATCTGAAGGCAAACTGACCATCATTGCCCCTGTTGAAGAGTTACAAAGAGAAGAGCGAGAACCGTGGATTTGTTATTCTGCTTTGGATGCAATAAGCACTTTGCAGCTTTATAAGAGCATGGAGAGCCAACTATCTAAAATGCCTTGGAATATGGATGGAAAACGTGTTTTTCAAAAATCTATGTTTGACTTCTACCAGGAATACTGGCAACCATTTGGGGAGATTCTAGTTAGAATGGAAACCGAGGGCATGCTGGTTGACCGGGCATATCTTGCTGAGGTGGAGAAGGTTGCCAAAGCAGAACAGGAGGTTGCTGCTAACAGATTTCGTAATTGGGCTTGTAAGTATTGCCCTGATGCCAAGTACATGAATGTGGGAAGTGATACACAACTGCGCCAATTACTTTTTGGTGGTGTTCAGAACAGGTAAAAGTTAAACTTCCTTCCTTTATTTAAAAATATCAAAATATTTGTGCCATGAATCAGTTTTTTTGTTGAATGTGCTTTTGAAGTGTAAATTTGAGGCCTGTCCTGGGAAGGGGACACATTCCTCATGAAAGTTGATTTTCATTACAATTTGAACAAAAGTATTTGTACCGTGGAATTCCTAAATTCGGAAATTATTCGGGTCAAGTTTTCTTGCATAAAATCCAGTGACAATGCGCACCAGTTAGTACCGAGTTTCATCTAAACCAAGGGTGGATGGAAAAATCACCTCATTTGTTTTAATTATTTTCATTTCAGCAAGGATCCTCTCCTTACTCTTCCAGAAGATAAAACATTCAAAGTTCCAAATGTTGATAAAGTGATTGAAGAAGGCAAGAAGACTCCCACAAAATATCGCAACATTAAGTTATGTAGCATTGGAGTTGATCTGCCTGTTGAGACATATACCGCAAGTGGTTGGCCTTCAGTCAGTGGAGTTGCTTTGAAGGCCTTGGCTGGGAAGATTTCTGATGCTGTTAGCGATGCCAATGATGCTGCTGGCTTGCAGTTAGATGATGCTGTCTTGGATGATTCTGGGACAATGACAGATGAAGATTCAAATTCCGAAGGGTCCTATGTTGAGAATAAAGTAGAATCTGAGTATGTAGCAGGTTTGCGTAGGTTTCAAACACCAGAAGAAGGGGTTGAGGCCTGTCATGCTATTGCTTCTTTATGTGAAGTTTGCTCTATTGATTCTTTGATATCCAACTTCATCCTCCCCCTGCAGGTAATTTTTACTGCTATTTTGATGTGCTATTCCTTTTGATCGTTGTGTTTGTATGTGAACTAACTCTGTGCCTGATTAGATGCATTTATTCTGTGCCGCTGTGGTATTGTGGTTGCCTCATTGTATTGGGGCCATTGTTGAGGTCTAAGATTTCTGTGTGCAATGGGTATTTAGTTCGAGATTCTGATAAAAGCTGGAAAAGGGGAAAAAAAAACGAGGGACTCACCTAGGGTTTAAGGAATTGCTCCTTTAACGAAAGCATCGCACTGTCAACATATTAAGCTAAAAGACTGCACTTTAGTCATAGTAAGTTTTATACTGAAACTGAAAGACTATAAGCATATTTATAGGCTGAGTTATTCCTTCTACTAATGGGACTTGGATTCCTAAATCATAAATCTACCTAAGAAAATAAATGTCTACCCCCCGCTAGTGAAATTGTCAACAATCTGTAAATAACGATTCCCCCGAACTCTACTAACTAGAAAGCAACCTCTGCAGGCACTGAAAACATCCTGGAAAACTCAAACCAGCTCTAAGGTTCAAACAAAATAATGGACAAGACAAAAAATGGAACTCCAATATCCATTCCTGGTTCTTCCCAGAGCACCCAATCCCAAGTATAATAACAATATTATTATTATTGTTATTGTTATTGTTGTTGTTGTTCTTGTTGTTGTTGTTGTTGTTAATACATGTTTTTATCTTCCAATGGTACTGTAAGCATTTCGATTTCAGTGCTTTCTCAGTTTAAGCAAGTTTGCTGTCCATGCATTTGTTTTCTACCTCTAATTCTTCAGACTAGTTCATACTGATATTGGTGTCTTTCCACCACAGAGCAGCGACATATCAGGCAAGGGTGGGCGTGTTCACTGTTCTCTGAATATCAATACAGAAACCGGGCGCTTATCAGCTAGGAGACCAAATTTGCAGGTCTTTTCACTCTTATTTTAACACCTTAGAATTAACTGAATTAATATGACTTCAATGTTTCAACAAAGATGCCCTGGTGCTTTAGTTGAGAATCTTTCTAATTGTTATGTGCTGAATGGAATATGATTTCTATTGCCCGTGAAATATGTTGGCTGCTTCTATCAAATATCTGTTTGGCTGCTTCAGTTAATCATAACAACTGTGAAACCAATTGTTTGCCTGAGCCTTTTACTTGCACGTCAAAGCATCTATGTATTGCATCCATTATTCCAATTGCAACTGCAAAGGCTTTAATTTTTCATTCTTGGAGGTATCAATTACTAAGGCATTTTGTAGGATAGTCAGTCAGGATGGTGTTAGAATGCACCATGGAGTTTTCATGGTGGTTTGTCAGTTGATTTTATAAAATCTTAAGACAAGAAAAGAAATTTGAATATTGTTTTCTTTCTGAATGCAGTAGAGATTAAAGAGTGCTAACATCTTGTCTTCTATAAATCAGAATCAGCCTGCTTTGGAGAAAGACCGGTACAAGATCCGTCAGGCATTTATAGCTGCACCTGGAAATTCACTTATTGTTGCTGATTATGGGCAAGTAAGCATTTGAGTTTATATACATAAATAAATCAGTGTGAGTGAAGGGTGATTGAAATATGTATTTGTATCGTAGCTGGAACTTAGGATTCTTGCACATCTTGCCAACTGTAAGAGCATGTTGGATGCCTTTAAAGCTGGTGGAGATTTCCATTCAAGGACAGCTATGAACATGTATCCGCATATTCGTGAGGCCATTGAGAAAAAGCAAGTGCTTCTTGAGTGGTATCCTCAACCTGGTGAAGACAAACCCCCCGTTCCGTTACTGAAGGTGAATTGTTTATTATTCTTCCATTTTGCTTGTGAATGTATCTAACAAGTGTAGTCAAATCATTTATTTTATTTTATTTGCATTTTTCTGATTTTAAAGATTTGGCAATGTTTCTCCTTTTGTTTGTGCATTATGTTATGATCAAGAAGTAGAATTATAGAATTCAGTGTACCTAGTGTTACTGAATGAAACTTATTTTTCAGGATGCCTTTGCTTCTGAAAGAAGAAAAGCTAAAATGCTTAACTTTTCTATTGCTTATGGAAAGACTCCTGTGGGGCTTTCCAGGGATTGGAAGGTAACTTTACCGGATAAACCTAAAATAATTGGTGATTCGTCCTGATTTGAATCGAATCATGCTGATCCATAGGTGTGGTCTTTATCATCTTTGTTTCCAGGTTTCTGTGGCGGAAGCAAGGGAAACTGTTAATCTCTGGTATAAAGAAAGAAAAGAAGTGCTTAAATGGCAACAAGCTCGTAAGAAAGAAGCCAGAGAAAATGGACGTGTTTACACATTGCTGGGACGGGCTCGTGTCTTTCCATCATTGACTGATGCTAGTTCTTCTCTAAGAGGTCATGTTGAGCGGGCTGCTATCAATACCCCAGTGCAGGTTCTTCCATTCTTTCCTTTTCACTTAAGTTTTCCCTTTCCTGCTCTCTCTGTCTCTCTTATCTCATGTGAGTGGCTGCTACAGGGTAGTGCTGCAGATGTTGCTATGTGTGCTATGCTAGAAATATCAAAGAACACACGTCTGCAGGAACTTGGATGGAAGCTGCTTTTACAGGTACATATTTTTTTGTCGTTAAAATTTGATGTTTGCCTCTGATGATTCTGCTTTGGCATGAGATTGCAAGCTGCATTCATTCACTCGTGTCTTAATTTGTATCCTTGATTGGAACCAAGTTGTCATGGCTGTAGTCTTTAGAATCCTTCTTCCATCGATTTTGCATGCCATATATAACAGGATGCCATGCAACTTTGTAAATTGAGTGATTTTTCAATAATGTTACTCTTGCACATTTTAGTCTCCGGGAATTCATAATTACATGCGAGTAATTTTAAGTCTTCCAAGAAAAATTCATAACCGACAATTTGTTTGAATTAACATTATCTAAAACACAGGTTCATGATGAAGTGATCCTGGAAGGACCAACTGAGTCAGCTGAGGTTGCCAAGGCAATAGTTGTTGGGTGCATGTCTAAACCCTTTGGTGGCAAGAATTTTCTTAATGTGGACCTAGCTGTTGATTCAAAGTGTGCTCAAAACTGGTATGCTGCTAAATAGGTATATGGCTCCATTGCCACAATTGGATGTCGACATGGGCTGAAATCTCATTTGAGGTTCCTCCTACCTTCTTTCTCCTACCTTGAGAATGGAGTTATATTCTCGCACCGTCCACATTGTCCATGTCGAGGCAAATTCCATCCTTTGAGGCTATTTTGCTCTGGGAGCCATTCTCGATACAGCAACCTTGATATCAAATTGTTGCCCTTGATGATGTAGCTGCACTGTTTTGGCCATGAATAGGCAAGGGAGTTTGCTGCCCTGCTTTGACGGTCTTCTAATCTCATATCCATGGTGAAGACATGTACGGACGCCCTCTGCATATTGATGTTATTTTATGCAACTGTTTCCTGTAAATTTTCTGGTGAGTTTGGGAGTTGGCGCCATGCAATTGTATCAAGAAGCATGTAAAAGAAATTGTTCCTCATTTTTTGCAAGAATTTTGCTAGTTTTCAGCAATTAATGTGGCCAATGACCCCTTACGCATCGCATTGTAAGTGCAAAGCATTCCAGTGTGTAACTCGAGTAAATCCATGTGATCATATATTTGTTTGAAAAACCTTGTCTTTCAATTTACATTTAATTTCCAAAATTCAGGACGTATAACCACATGCCACAATCAATCTGTTTATAAAATACAGAATCCGAGCGTAAAATAGTCGCTTCAACTATTGATTACTACTTCTCAAACTGTTGTATTTCAATTCCCCAGGCAGATGCCAGTTGCAACAAAAGTTGGTCGGGTGCTGCACCTTCCCAGTCCTCTGGGGGCTCCATGGAGGTAGAAGCTTCATGCAAATTCAACAAGATATCTTTCTTCATTTCCATGGGAATGCCAAAGACATGGGATCCATTTTCTAACACTATTTCTGCCAACTAAACAAGCAAATTCAAACCATTAGTATGGGAAATGAGATAAATATAAGAACTCATTTACACAGGGGCTGGGGGGAGAAAGGACATTAGGTTAGAGGGTTCGCTGCAATGCCAAACAATAAACAATAAGAAAAGTTCAAAACCTTATCCATCAAGCTCCAAATATGCCTAGAAGAAATTTGTTCATATGGCTTGGCTATTGAACAATCGAAAACTGATGTTGGAATAGCAGCGGCCATTTTTCTCTCTTTTCCATTAAATCACACCTATGCCCTACATATGTATTTTATGAAATGCATAATTCAAGTGAGTTGGGGCTTTTGTGCTTTGTGACAACTGACATAATAGGTTATAGGCACTTCCAAGACACCTGCTGATTTTATAATGCACTCCAACTCCAGAAGCAACTCTAGATGGAAGTTATAAACATTCCTCAACCTGATATAATCTGGGTTTGGGGGTGAGGGCGTTCTAAATGTTATTATTCCATAGAGTTTGCGTAAAGAATTACTCAAATTATGCAACTCATAATATTGAGTGGAGAAAAAACCATACCTGCTGAATCCAAGACAAACAGATGTCAAGCAAGTTCTGCTCCATTAGAAACTGTCCAATAGCATGCAAGACTTCACATGCAGTCTCATTGGAAAGTTGGTCAACCACAGGACCTGATCTGTCCATAAGCTTCACAAGCAAGAGATCATCCCCTGTGGATACAACTTCAGCATAAGCTGTATCCATGTCCCCCATTTTAAGGGCATCCATTGCATTACTCCAAGATGTCCAGATAGGGTCCCTTTCTTGCCCAGCATTATCATCTCCCATAGCTTCTGCAGTCATCTCAGGGATGGTCACTCTTGCTGTCCGAGCTAACCCACTGTCCTCCCCAGCCACCCGAATGGCTTCTAAGGTAGCTTCATCCTTTGAGGCTTGCCAGACACTTCTAGCAGAAGGTCCCTCACCATGCCTAACAGGTCCAGCTCCTTTCTCCCAAGCTCTCCTGTTGCCTAACTGATCACCTTCATGTTCAGATTTAGGTGATCTAACATTCAAAGAACCACTGCCTGGAGCTCTCCTTGAGACAGCCTGTCCATTCCTGGAAGCTCCATATGTGGGGAATTCCCAGGCATCAGATGTGTCTGATCTCCTATGAGAGCCCCTTCCCCTCATGCCTGAAGCTGTAACATCCGATTGGGAAAATCTTTCCCCAAGAGGAACCCACCCATTGTACTTTGTACTAGAGTAGTCAGAGAAGCCATTATACTTCCCTAAAGGTCTATTAGAAGATCCCTCAAAACCCATAGCAAAGTTATTGCCTCTGCGGCCTGATGATATTGTCAAATCATGTGCCAGGTCTTCAACAACTCTCTCAAGACCCCTAACTCTGTTTTCCAATGTTACCATGCTGTTGTGAGACCCCCCCATAAAATCCTACAATGTAAAGCATCTCATTAGCAAAATAAAAACATGCATGATAACAATTTCCTTAATGTAAAATTATACACAGACCTGAAGCATGTTCATGAGATGAGCCTGTTGTCTCTCCAGCTGTAATAACTGTCTCTGGATGGCCAACCAATTTCCTTTATTATTTATGAAGGATCCCTCAGATTGACCATCAGATTTGGAGAAACCTGCACGACTGCCAGAAGACTCCCTATGGTTTATGTCAATCCTCTCATCATCAAATGTTCTGGTTCTTAAATCTTTTCCAGTAATTCCTCTTTCTATATTGCGGAATTTGGTGTTGAAAGCTCCATGAATATCATCCGATTGGCTGTTTCCCATGCGGTTTGGCCTCCCCCTTGATTCTGAATCATTTGGTTCTGATTCTTCCTCGTTGTTCAAATTGGAAGAATCGAGACATCTACGAGGAACAACTACTTCTACTGGCAAATCACCAGAACCCCTTTTTTCAAGTTTCTGGAAGAATTCTAGGTTTAACTCTTTATCTGTTAAAGCATGAGTTTTCTTCTTCAATATTACAACTGCTTTGTCATGAATGCTTCCGCCTTTGCTTTTTGATGCTGAATCTTTGGTTGGGGAAGTACCATTGGATGCATCCCTTGCTGATGACTCCTTTCTTTGGTCATTAGGATTTAGATTTTTATCTGACAACTCAGCTTGTTCATGATGCTCACCATCTAAACATTAAATATAAAGAAAAAGGTGAAGAAACAATGATTAGATAATTGAAATTGAAGGTTCATTAACAGTGTCGCAGTGACGTCACACCCCTGTGATGAGATACAACAAACAAAAAGAAAAGTATTGCACGAATACCCACCCAGAGAGGAACTTTTCTGGTCATCAGGAACACCTTCTCCTTTACCAGCAATTTTCTTCCATAATTGCAATGCTTCTGTCATGCTATCTCTGACAGGTTTTATCTGTTATGCCAATAAATGGTAATGAATGAATGGTAGTTCAAAAGGCAGAAACAGGTAACTTGAACCTATTTTCCATATCCTTAAGTTCAAAATTAGAAACGAGATAATCCTTAAAACTATAGAATTTAACATGCACCTCTAAAGACTACAGCATATCTACCATATAAGAATCACAAGAATAATATATTTTTGTTAATTGGCAGCTTGTAGAACAGTTGAGAAAAGCTAGGCAGTTTAGAAGTGCCTTCTTTTCCTTCCATAGATTCATCATGTCATCCCGGATAATGCACAACAGATTTGATTGGACTTTCTAGCTGAATGTTCTTCTCTATCAGTAAAATCCAATCATTTTTTTGTTGGAAGGGTATTCAAAAAAAGAGCAAACAAGAAGGGCCCATCTTCACCAAATGAGGAGCAGTTGGATACTTGCTTGAAAAGGATAAATATTATACCTATTATCAAACCACTTAATTTTTTTTCCAAATCAATCTCATTTTAACAGAATAGAAAATTAGTTTTTTTATATCTCGAGAAACAAAATTTTGGAGTAGCTTCTTTTGTTTTTCATCTTTTAATAGTTGCAGCATTTGTTTCACAAGGTGATAAACAACACGTGTGAAACACAACTAAATTTAAAGCTTTAACAAGGTTATAAAAAGTAATAAATAAAATGCATGCATCACACATCCATCACGAACTCAGCAATACAATCATAAAAACCAAGGGAAGCTCACTGATCTTGAAAATGATTGAAATGAGATAATCAAGAGGAGGCATTAATCCTGTAAATAAAATTTAAAAAAAAATTGAGAAAAAAAAATGGTTTGAAGAAGGTACCTTGTCAAAACGACAAGCTTCAAGCACTGTCAGTGTGGAATTAGCAGCTCCATCTGCAATCAAGCGGCTTGAATGCAGTGCTATAGCACTTAAAGCATCAGCTGCAGCTTTACGTGTAGCCCAATCTGTGCTCCCAAGGCAGTCACGAATGTTTTGTAACAATGGTTCCAAACCTTGTGGTGCAATTGCTCCCACCTGTAAAAAAAAAATCAATAAAACTCCTGGATTTTGCCTCTTTGCTACTAGAATTTACAAATATCCAATTTGAGTTGCTAATTTATAATCATGAGACAATTACAGTTACTTCAACAAACACTACTAAGCTAGTTTAGTGAACTGAGAGAAACTTTAAACTGCCTAGAAAATATTGAATTGAAATAATCAGGAAACAAAGAAAGCTATTTAACAATTATCAAGAAAACTATTTGGAAATTATAGAAGTTTGGAATTTGTTCTCTCTCAAGCGCTACAATTTGGAGGAGTCTGACAAATTATGAATCTAAACCGAGTCATGAAAGGTAACAAATGTTTCAATCTTGAAAGGTAGCATTATCACCAAAAGAAAACATTGTACATTTCAAAAACATAGAGATAACTGGACGACATTGCCCAAACCTGTGACAAACTTTTCACAACTCCCAAAATATCAGCCTTGGCCAAGAAATTCTTACAATTCAACAACCTAGAAATCCTAGGACACAGCTTCTGAAATTCCCCAACTAGTATGCTATCTAGTTGAGCACATTCAACCATCTTCACCATACACATAGCTGCACCCAATTGCACACCTTTGTTTGGTGCCCGCATTGCATCAAACAATGGCTCAATGAACAGCCCCACTCTACCCTTCAAATATGACCCTGACAAAACCCCAATGGCATCACAACAAGCAGTCCTAACACTTGAATCTGAATCTCTCAACCTTTTGATAATGTGGGAAATGATTTTGGTTAAACGGGGTAACTTTAAATCATGATGGCATTGACAGTAGAGAGAGAGTAAATGGAGAGATACCCTTTTAATAATGGGTTTATTGGTGGGGTCAGAAGAGGATTGATAGAGGGTGTTAAGAAGCACAGGGACTGCATAGGGGGGCAGGGATTGGGTAATGGAATGGAGATCTTCCAAAGCAACCTGATGGGTGTCATGGTCAGCAAGTTTACAAAGAGAGAGTAAGATTTGTTGCTTGAGTGCAATATTTGCTAATTGCTTGGAAAGAGAAAATGATGTAGAGGAGGATGGGGTGGAGATTGGTTTAAGCATTTCACAGGTTTAGGGGATTTGAAAGCTTGTGTGCTCATCTTGCATGGTTTGCGGAGAAATGGGTGGTATTTTAAAAGAGGAAAGAGAGTCTGAGCCAGAGAAAGAAAAAGAGAGAGGGAGAGGGAGAGAGATTTCAGTTAAGAATGGGATTGTAGAGAGAGACAGATTGTGGAAAACCTATGCCAACGTTCCAAATTTTCTATCCACGATTTATAAATTATCAAATGAGACATGAAACCTTCACAGGTAACGCTATAAAATTCAACCTTTTCTTCTCTTTCCTCGCAATTTTTAGCCATTCAAGCAAGTCATAAATTTAGACTACCTAATCCAAGCATCTTGACAAACAAGAGGTGGTACTTCTCTTTTGGCAACTTTTAGTTTACAGATCAGAGAAAAAAAAAACAGAATATCCGGCCACAACTTATGCCTTCTTTCTCTAATGCTGATTGTCAAGATTAATAAACACAGTGCATCATCGAACATAACCAAATGCCAAAATCCCAAATTTCCATTCCTTCTCTTTCAATTCCTTTTAAGCCTTAACCAAAGATTGATCGATGCACAATGATAAAAACCCATATAAATCACACATGAAACAACCACGCTATCAAACTTGGCAAACGCATATCCTACAAATCATCATTCACCATAATAACCACAGAGCTTAAATTCAATCACGCATCATCAGAACAATCCATTGTTCATTCTCTTTCCCAACAAAATATAATCGAAAATGCATCAGTACGAAACCCAAAAACAAAGCCACAAACAGAATCTCATTTCATCCACAACTTCTCATAAACCAAACAGACTCACATAATTAACAATATACACACCAGCCAAATTATAATAAAAAGCAACACAGTTTACACACATTGCTAAAATGAATAATAAAATCAAACAACCACATTTCACAAACCTGTGACAAACTCGTTACTACCCCCAACAAAGCCGCTTTCGCCTGGAAACTTTGTCCATTCAGCAACTTACAAATCCTTGGACACAGCTTATGAAATGCCCCAATGGGCACATTACCACCACTATCATCCCCTTCTGCAGCAGCACACTCCACCATTTTCGCCATACACATAGCAGCTCCAGATTGCACAACTTTATTTTGCTCTCCCATTGCTTCAAACAAAGGTCTCACAAACAACCCCACCATAGGCCCCGCACCGTTACCATTACCATCCCCACCACCACCTCCTTCTCCACCACCACCATTACCCTTCAAATATAACCCTGATAAAACCCCAATAGCTTCCCTACAAGCATCTCTAACACTAGAATCTGAATCTTTAAGCCTTTTAACAATGCAAGAAATGATTTTTGCCAAATGGGGTAATGTCAAATCTCTATGAGATTGGCAAGCAAGTGAAAGAAGATGCAAAGATTCTTTCTTAACCGAGGGCTTTGAATTGGAGGTTTCAGAAAGTGAGTCATAGTGAGAGTTTAGCAACATTGGCAACGCGTCAGGAGAGATTGTTTGTGTTATTGTGTGAAGTTCTTCAAGGGCGATCTGGTGAGTGTCACGGTCTGCAAGTTTAGAGAGACAAGTTATGATTCTTTGCTTGAGTTCAACCATGGCTAAATGGGTTGACAAGGAAGGGGATCTTGATGTGGGTTGGTTTTGGTTTTGGGGTTTTGTTGGTTTACTTGATTTGGGTGCTTGTGAACTCATTGATAATGGAGTTTTTTAAGGAAATGCAAAATGGGTTTTGAAGGAAATGGAGGTTTTTAGAAAAAGGAAACTCAGAGTTTTTGAAGGAAATGGCTTTACAGAGAGAGGAAACAGGAGCCCTTGGAGAGAGAGAGAGAGAGAGAGAGAGAGAGCTAAGGCAAGGCAGTGAGGTCTGGAGATGATTGCATTTGTTGGGGAGAGGACATGTGAACTTTTGAAGAGAAGGCCAGAAAAAGGTAAGATCTTTGTGAGGTGTGAGAGTGAGGGAAAACAAAAAGGATTCTGTTTGTTTGAAAATCAAACAAGACTTTAAATTGCTAGTTACAGATCAGATTAGATCACAATAATCACCATTGAGATGGGAAACCAGGAGGAGCCTCCAACCTTTGTTTTTTTCCAAGTTGTCTCTTTGGGTTCAACATGGTGGGGTAACACAATGGTCTGATCAGATGATTTTGACCCCTGATTTGTATGACTAGTTAAGAAGTCAACATCTAATCGGTTGTGAGAGTCCTATTATATGGGTGGGACCCTTTTGCCCGAGTTCTTTACTGTACATTTAGATTTGTTTGGAAGGAAAGATCGTAAGAAGAACAATTTCATACAACGAATTCTTAAATAATGAATTGCCTGTGGGGTTGATGAGTAGAAAGGTGGCGTCCACGTTTTAGGATTGACGAGGATGTAACTTGCACTGCCAATGTTCTTGCAATAGGAAACACCAATTATAAGTTGGTTATTGTGACTTTAGATAAAATCCCATTTTCATTTTCTACCGTGACTTACGGAGGGTGGTTAGAATTTATTTCTTTTTATTTTAAATTAATTTTTTATATATTATATCAAAAGTCAATTTTTTATTTAAATAAATAGATATTATTTTAATTTATTTTAAATAAAAAAATGTAAAACACTATTATCACATTTTAAAAAATAAATATTATCATCTAAAACATGGTTTTAATCATTACAATTTTTTTTTTATCATAGTTAGATTAGTGACAAGTTATTGTTAATATTATTTTGAAATCTATTTGGTAATGTGATAAAAATTATTTTTTAAAGTATTTTTTATTTGAAAATTGTTGAAATAATATTTAATTTTTTTTTATTTTTAATCAGCATGAAAACACTAAAAAATTAATTTCAAGTAAAGAAACAAATAATTTTAAAAAAAAATACGCTTTTAAAACACAAAAACAAATAAGCTTGTAGTTTTTAGGCTTAGGCTCCATGGGTAATGAGCAATGGTCTGCAATTAAACTTATTTTTTAAAATGTTTTTAAAATGATGTTAAAACTTAAAAGAAAATCTAAAATAATATTATTTTAATATATTTTTAATTGAAAAATATATGGGATTATAAAAACTCATTTAGAATTATTTTTTTTTAGATAATGCTTGAAAAAGTGGTTGAAATCGTGTTTCCTAAAAATTTGATTTTTTTAATTATTTTTTTATAGTTTTGATATGTTAATGTAAAAAATAATTCTTAAAAATTAAAAATAAAATATATTTTAAAGAATTTCTAAATAAAAAAACTTTTAAAAATAATCATTATCACACTTTTTTAATTATAGATATAATTAGTTATTAATATGAGTGGGAAAGGGTATGAAGCAAGCTTAATATTAATTGAGTGCATATTAATTTAACCATCACAACGAGGAGTTAACTTTCACCTGCTGGATTTGTTAGGAATTAAACGATAAATTCAATAATTTATTACAAGCTGAGTTGGAAATCCATTGCCATCAATCACAATCTTCTTCGTGATTTAGCTTAATAAAAGGGATTTAACACGCCACTTGACGTGGGAGTCTCTGCGTTGAGCAGATAATTTATCCTATTTTTTTTTAACAAATTTAAGATATCAATTTATATTAAAATTTCCTTTCAGATAAAATTAAATTCTTCTATATACTTGTCGTGAAATTAAAATCCAGAATGCTCTTCTTTAACCATTATTTTTTTTATTTAGTGACTATCTAAAATATAATTGCGGTTGTTTTTCAAAATATTTTTTTGTGTTTAAATACATTAAAAATATTTTTTTTTTTTTTAAAAATTATTTTTAAGATCAGTGTATCAAAACTATCCAAATATATAAAAAATAAAATTTTAATAAAATTCTTTTTAATTTTTTAGATACACGGTTTGCTAAAAATACCTCCTTTATTAATGCTTTATATTAAATACCTCCTTTGTCAATTTTAAAAAATATATCAATTTAATCAATTTAATAAATAAGTAAATAAATTATTATAAACATTAATTTTAAGATTTAAACTTACTACATAATTTTTTTAGCGAAACTCCTTATCACCAAAACCTATCTTTCAAGTGCTATCCCTCTTTTGTCACCAATAAATAGAAAAGGTAGGGTTCCCTTCGCACCTCCTGCACCAAAAACCAATATACAAAAATAGTGGCTTCTATCGTTTTTTAAAAATATTAATATTTTTTTATTTACATTAATATTCTTTTATATTTTTAAATTATTTTAATATATTAATATTAAAAATAAATTTTAAAAAATAATAATAAAAATATATTTTTAAATAAAAATTACTTTAAAACAAAGCTCTTTAAATTTCATTCTGACATCCACTTCTACCCAGGATAGCTCTACCTTTTTTTTCGCTGTGTTGGACTTCCAGGGTGGGCTTCTATTTTGGGCAGCATCTAGTTTGGCAAATGCCCAATGGGCCTAGCACTGCACGAGGATTCAAGGACTATTCATGATGCATGTATATGTATATGCTTATTGTTGATATTTTAGGCTAGGGTGATATTTTTTTTTGGTTTGGTTTTATCTAAAAAAATAATTAAATTAATTTTTTTAAAAAAAAAAACCTTAAATCGAACTGAAACAAGCTCAAACCGATCAATTTCGGTTCGATTTAGTTTTTTTGAACAAAAACTTGTTCAAACCGGTTTGACTCGGTTTTTTCTGTTTAGCTCGAGATTTTGCTGTTTTTGTTTGTTTGGGTTTAGCTCAGTTTTTTCGGTTCCAGACTAAAAAAATCGAAATCGAACTAAACTAGTCGGTTTTTAAAAAAATTTTAATTAGTTTTTTTTACGATTTGATTTTTTAATATTTTTTTATTTTCTTGATTTAATTAATTTTTTAGTTTTTTTTTTTTTGCTCACCCTAACTATTTCAGATGCAATCTCTCTCTTTTTCCTTATAAATTTTGATTTGATGCTCAACATCACGTAAAATTCTTTTTTAGGAGTTTGCTAATGAAAGCGGACGAAATTACTTTAATGATAAATGGATAAAATGTCATTATATAAATAGTAACAAACTAATCATACCATTTTTATTCAGCAAAAAGAATTATACTATTTTGTGACATGAAAATTGATAGTTTATTTAGTATATGAAATTCTTTTTGCTTCAGTTCACGACAAAGTGAAGGTTTTTTTTTTTATATATATTAATATATAAAATAATTTAAAATATTTTTAAATTTTTTTCAGAATCCGGTACACTCCAAAACACAAACAAAATTTTGTTAGCTAGCGATTGGTAAACTACCCCAACGGTCACAACTATTACTGTTTGGTGTTCACCGCAAGAGTCAGAATTCACTGCGACATGATTGGTTACCGTGCTTTTCGAGCAGTCCTCGACAAAACGCAGAAAAAGACAAGAAACACCACCTCAGGAAGTCAAATTTCATAACAAAAGTTAAGACTTTAGATATTATGTTCTTTGAATGCGACAACATCACACGTGGTATAAGCAAACACTTTTAAGTGAAAAGATCTCAGTTTCACACAAAAAAAAGTTCTCATTTCTGGGTTTTGTTTCATTTTCTCGGTTGAGGTCAGATTCTTGATTTTTGTTGTCATCTTCGAATTTGGCTTGGCTAAAAAAAAAAAATTAGTGTCTCTGGCTTGCTTTTGATCTAGGGTATGATCATCTTTTTATCTCCTTCTTTTATGACATTGCATTTGATTGTTCGTGGTTTGATTAAAGGTTGTTGGGGTTCTTTTGTTTATATATTTGATGTTATAAAAACAAGGAATTTATGGCCTTCTTTTATGTCCAATAATTACTGGTAGTTGCTGCTGTTGGTGTATATCTGATGTTCTTAGTACGATTGATGACTCCCTGATATCTTTTAGGTTAACTTAAATGATATTAAAGGTTTCTGAAATCTGGATAAATCTATCTATCTGATGTTTTCTCATTGAAATTGATAGCTCTGATTCCAATGGTCGTAGGGTATCTGGAACTTAGGGTATCATTTTGGGGTTCATTTTGCTTTCTGCATTTTATATACAAATGTGGATTCAAGATCTATTGTTGACCATGTTTTGAACCCTGCAATTTCTGGAACCTAATTGATGTTAATACGAACTCTTATGAGCTTATTACTATTGTCACAAGTTGCTGATGTTTTCTCATTTCTTTACCTAGCTCATGTTTGATGAATGTTTGCTTGGAATCAGTTGCTAGATTATACCTATCGTTTCCTTAGGATCCAAATAAACCCTTTCCCTTTCTTCCTTGCAACTCTTCAGGGAAGATGTTCACTGATCTGTTCTTAATCCTTTGTTTTTTACATGTTTTGATTTTTTAAAAAAAAAACTCTTCATTTTCAATTTGGGGTATCCTGTAAAGTATTCTGCATCTAAATGTCCCAGCTAGTTTATTTGAAATTTTGCTGTTTTGTGTGTGTGTGTGTGTGTGTTTAGCTCTGCTCTTGTTGCATAGACTCAAAACCATATATGCAGATTTCTACTAAGAAGTACCATGTACATGCAGGTGTCCATTGCGAACAGGCTATTGAACTTATTTGGCTGAAATTATCTCAAGAAGCTCTGAAGGTTAATAACTATAATACTAGAAGATCGAACTCATACTTCTGATTGAACGGATATAGAAACATGGTTCAGAAACTAGAAGCTATCAAAGGGGGTGGAGGATCTATCAGGGTGGGTACCACTGGAACCATTGGTGATCTGATGACAAGGGAGATGGAATCAATAAAACCATCCCCACAAGCATCAGCATCTGGTCAAGGTAAGCCTAGAACTATTCCTGTTTCGGTGCCCTGTAGTGCTACTACTCCTAGAAAACTACAAGCAAGAAAATCATTAGATGAAGCAAGCAGCAGTGGCTGTCGCAGCGGCATTGGTCGTAGAAGCCCTGAAACTACTCGGAAAGTGAAAAGCTTCAATAAAAGCACCCATCGAATGCCAATGCTTGGCTCTGATAATATTACTTTGGATAGAACTCCTAGTAGGGAGAAATCTGACAAGAAAGCAACTCATATTGTGGAAATTGTGGACATAAAATGTGGTAACCCAGATAGAGCATGGGCTAACCCTATAACAAATAAACTGAAGAAGCTCGGTTTCTCAAAGCTATCTGAGAGCATTGACTAAGCTTGCAACTTCTTGACATCAGATTTCAGGTTTCTATAACTGAATCTTGAAATCCCATTCGGCCGACTGCTATCAGACACTTCCACCATAGAACAAATTCTCGGTAGACGCCTGCTGCCTCCTTTCATTTTCTTTTTCGGGGTTGTTATTACAGATCCAAGAGTGGTTTTGGATTGATTACTAGTTGAAGCCAGGGAAGTAACATGAGGCTGGGGCTTCTTTGAGCTTTCTCGGCAGCTTATTTCAAGCTGGCTGAAGTACTTGATTTCTTGCATTACCAGGGACCCAACGGTGCCTCTAGTGCCTATTTGTACCGGGTTTTGTGCAGCCATGTCTTCGGAGACTCTTGTGGGAATGATGCTGGATTTATGCATGATGTGTTTGTTCAGTTGAAGGAGGCTTGCAGATGAAGAGAGTTGGTTGATGGTCTCTGTCTTGGTGGGCAAATTGCTTTGAGACCGTGCCATCTAGTGATTGCTCTTATACTCGGTGTTATCACTTGAATTCTTCTTTATCTGAAGCGAACAGCATTACATTTTATAGATCAGATGGTGACATTGTCATTGTATTCATGTGCTTGCAGTTAAAACATTTAATTTGCTAACCACTGTACTTTTTTTTTTTATTGACCCTCTTTCACATGTTGATCTCTCCATGTTTTTGGCTATGACCTGAGATTATGATTGGCAACAGCACTAAATTATCTGATAACAGCTGATAACAGGGCCATTACATGGCATCCAAGACCCAACAATCCAACTTAGATCCCTCGTCCCTGTCAAAATGATTACGTGAGAGATCCAAAGGGAAAGATGACTTCTTTCTTCTCCATTTGTAGAAGGTTGTTATTTTCTTCTTGTCTTGAATGGCAAGTGAAGAAAGGGTAAAGGAAGGATTGTAGTTTGGTGCATCAACTTGAGTGCTTTTGAGGAATGGGGCAGTCGTTGCTTGTTCTGCTCATCGTGGAAGGGCATGGGAAAGATAACGGTGGCGTTCCTCATCTATCACCGATTGTACATGTGACGGTTGGTTTCCTCAGCTGCTTGTTCTTTACTTGCTCGGTGAGAGAGTAAATGGCATTAAAGAAACCACCTACAATTTGGTATGCCTGCAAATCAAAGTTGACTGTTGGAGTAGTTTTTGTGGCTAAATTCACTACACCTCTTTAATTTTGCAGAACAAATAGAAACCCACTTTTCTACCCAGAAAACTTTGTCAGCACAAGTTAAGGGAACCACCACTGCATTATTAGTTTTGTGTTTGGTATTACATGACAGTGATTGTTTTTTAAAGTATTTTTTATAAAATATATTAAAATATAATTTTTTAATTTTTTTAAAAATTATTCTTGATATCAACGTATTAAAATGATCTGAAAACATTTTAAAAAAAATATTAATTTGAAGTTAAAAAAAAAAAATTTAAAATTTTAAATTTTTTTTAAAAACCCTTCCAAAATAAAATGAAAAACACAAAACTAATAATACAGTGATGACTACATTTCACCTATGAAATGCTGTATCTTCCTGTTTGTTGTCCATGAAAATGTAAGAATATATTATGAATAACACCATTCACATGGAAGAAAATACATAAGGTATAAACATGAATAAAAAATTTATTCAAAACCACTAAATTTTAATGTGATTATATTAGCATTGTAATTTTTTTTTAATATACATGAACTAAATGTTAATAATACAGGCACAAATAAAAATGCTGATTTGTTGTTTGACAGAGAAGGTTTTTTTAAAAAATATTTTTAGATTTTCAAAATGTATAAATATTTTTCTTTAAACGAGTAAGAGATAATATACGAAAATAATCCAGGGTCGCTTATAAGAAAATAACAAGGGATCAATTTAATAATTTATTAAATTTTAATGTAATTTTATTATTTTTGAATTTAATTACATATAAAATGTATAAAATTAAAAATATCAACATGATTAATGACTTTTATTGTTTAAAGGAGTTTTTATATAAGAAATAACAAAAATTTTGTTATAATTCAAATTTAATTTTATTTTCAAATATATTTTTTAAAAATAAAAATTTTTGAAAGATCAAAAAGTAAAAGATAAGTGACGAAGAAAAGAGGGACCAAAATAAAATTTATAAGATTAGGAGAGTTATTAAAGGATTTAAAATTTTAAATTTTAAAATTAAAAACATTTGAAATTAAAATTCAAAATAAAGGAATTTAAAACTTAAATTTAAATAAGAAATTTTAAAATTTGAAAAGATTTTAATATTTAAAATTTTAAAAATATGTACACAATGAAACGGGAGGAGGAAATTTGGAGTGAATAAAATAGCAAAAAAGGAGAGGAGATAAAAAAAAAATCAAGGGAGAAGTTCGAAAATTTTTAGAGAAAAGAAACAAGAAAAAATATTTACCAGAAAAAAAAAAAAAAAAAAAAAAAAACCTAGCCTATCTAAGAGCTCTCCTCCAAAAGAAGCTCTCTTCACCCAAAATTACCAATTTCAAATCAACAAACCACCGCGCAAGGCCAAGATTAGTGGCTGCAACCACCACATAGCTTAATAGCATGTTTAATATTGTATTATCAGTTATTTTTTAAAATAATATATATATTTTTATTTTTTTTAATATCATCACTTTAAAACAATATGTAAATACTCAAAAAATTAATTTAAAATAAAAAAAATATTTCTTTTTAAATTACCTTTAAAATACAAAAATAAATAGGTTTTAAACCACACAACAACCATCTTTGACGAATTAAAGTGTGGTTGTGATTGTTTTTTAAAGTATTTTGCATGTCGAAATACATCAAAATATATTTTTTTATTTTTTAAAAATTATTTTTGAAATCAGCGCATTAAAACAATTTATATATATATATAAATTTATATAAAAAAATTAATTTTTTTAAGAACATGGTTTGCTTGTGTTCCCTAACATTATTTTAGTACCCCTTTGCAACAACTTTTATGAATCTTAAAAAATAACAAAGAATCTCGTTTGTGTGTGTAATTCAAGAATCTAACTTAATAGTTTGATAAATTTTATTATTATAATTATTAGATTTCTTTTTTACCTATTTTAAAACATTTTCAAAGTCTTAAATGTCAAGATAGATGGATAGAGTGTCAATAAGTAACTATATAATTTAAGAGATTTAAGAAGTTTACTCTATATTATTTAAAATTTTATGTGATGTGTTTATGTGATATATATATATATATATATATATATATATATGAGAATAACATATTTTATAGAGATTATATTAATATTCAATTCTTTTCTTATAATTATCAATTAGAGATAGAGTTTATTTCATGTATAAATATTGATATATATTTTATATTGTGATATAAAATATTAGTAACTTTTTTTATATATTTATGAATTTAATTTTTGAGTTGGGTAAATGGCCCATAAAAATAGCCCACTAGCTATCTAGCAAATGAATCCAGGAGTTAAGGAAAATGAGGATGATTGTTGGCCACCTGATCAGCATACTATAAATAAAGGCTGATTTTTGGATTCCCACCATGTAAGCAAAACACTCTGTCCTAGCCTCCTCTTCACTTGTGCCAAAAAAGATGGAAAAAAAAAAAAAAGAGGAAAAAGAAAATGAAAAGACAAGACAAGACATGTGTGGATAGAAAGTGAAGTTGATAACATCAGTTCCACGGTCCTTTTTTTGAGTTCTTAGAAAACACAGTTTAGTTGGTTATGGCTTCAATCCTAAGTACAACCCATCTTACTCTCGCTTCCAATCCTCAAAGTTCTCAACCTTTTTTGCCTAAACTCAATTCTCAGTTTCTGGGTCTTCAAAGTAATGTTGGTTGGTTAAGACCCGTTAGAATTGGACCCTCCAATGGGTCAAGAGCAAAGTGCTGGTTCAAATTTGGTAAAAATGGTGTTGATGCTGAAGGTGCTGGCATTTATGGCAGCCAGTCCCGTGATGACTTTGACAGAGATGATGTTGAGCAGGTCCTCTTTCCTTCTCTCTCTTTTGACACTTTAGCTGCTATGAATTCATCGCATTGTTTGTTATTTATGTTGTATGTAGTTTACCTGGTTCGTTAATGGCGATTTCAAAGAGCTGGTGTCGACTAATCATGTTGTGCTCTCAGGCTTAATGACATTCTAGTAGTAAATTTAACAGTTTCTAGATTATAATTGAGATCGTAGTTGTGAGATTATGGGCAATTTCTCTCCTTCCTTTACCAGATGGTAGGTTTGGAATGACAAGTTTCTTGCTTGTTAGTGTCGCTTTTCTGATTTTCTAAAATTATTTGGAACACTAACCTATTAATATTGTCGGTTTTATTTGTAATAAAACTTAGACTCTTGGAGTCTTCAGCATTTCTGGGAGCAAAAATCACGAAACTTAGAGAAGTTGTAGACAGCTTAAATGAGAACATCATATCAAATTACAAGTTAAAACTTGAGTTTCCTTAAGGTTTAGTGATCAAGCAAAGGTTAAGTGCCAGCAGAGTTCCAATTATAGCGATCATCTCCTAACATTTCTGCTTGTACAAGAGCTTGAACATTGTCACTCATGCCCGGGCTTGCCTAACTGCTTCAATTGGCTTAATTATAAAGGATAACTGTCAGGCTTGTGTATGTGAAGTTAATACTGATGTTACTCTATTGTAACTCTCTTTCTATTTCATTTGAGGATTCTGAATAATAATGCATTTGCATCATTTTCTTTGTATTTCATCTGGGAATTCTGAATATTCTCATGTTCTTTTTTCCTTGGAGTTATTGACATAGTTGTAAGACCCGGCAAGGTTCCGACCTGGTAGAGGGCTAGGATCATTAATTGGGTTGCTAGCTCAACCCGCGGGTTACATGTCAAACCGGATCCATTTTTTCTATCAAAATAAGGTTGTTTCGTTCTTTTTTCTTCTTTTCAATGTTCTAACAACTCTTTGCTTTAAGTAACTCAGCGTGTGTAACTATTATGACTCTGAAAATGTTGTCTTGGCTAAAAAATCTGTTCTAATTTGCAGTACTTTAACTACATGGGGATGCTTGCCGTTGAAGGTACATATGACAAGATGGAGGCTCTTCTGAGTCAAAACATCCATCCAGTGGACATCTTATTGATGCTGGCTGCTTCAGAAGGCGACAAGCCGAAGATTGAAGAGCTGTTGAGAGCTGGAGCAGCTTACGATATCAAGGATGCAGATGGACGAACTGCACTTGATAGAGCCAATGAAGAAACCAAGGATTTCATCCTCGGTTTATCTGTTCGCAAGGCGTGATTTACATAAATGTGCTCCCTTCCTTTACTGTTACTGTAACATGTCGATTTGGCTGTTTTATTTTGCAACAAAAGTTTTCTTATAGCCATGGATATTTTTTATTAGACGGCTGGCATCATAGTTACAAGATCCAATCCCCCTTTATTTTTTAGCCATGTTCAATAGACAGAGATATTAGCAATATTTTCCCACTTTGCAATGAAAGAGTGAAGGCAAAGGAAGTTGTGAGGGATCGAGAGTCAGCGCCAAAAACCTTATTGCAAAGATTTGATTAGTTGGATTAATTGTCAAGGAAAGGCTCAAATAAGAAGTGCAACATTGAAATTTTAAGGGTGTACCTCTACTGATTAAATTATAGGTTTACTTTCTAGAGGTTAGTGGTTTGAGTCTCATAAATTTCAAAATCAATAAATTTTAAAACCACTAAATGTTTATATAATTGTTAATTTCAAGACCTGTGGAATTAATCAAGATGTGTGCAAGCTAGTTTGGATATCTATGTTAATAATAATAATAATAATAAAATTGTTACAAGGAGACCTAGAGATTTACATCAGAACGAGTTAAATTCAAAATTTATTCGGAAACTCGTATGGACATAATGTCTTTACTATAGGCAAAATAATAGACAATCTATTTGTAGATTTATTCCAATTTTCGATGAAATTCTTATTCTTGATGAAATTTGAAAAAAATTAGATGAGAGTTGGAACTGCATTTTCTATTGAAGAAGATTCCAAGTTATCTAAAGGTAGGATTTGCAAGATGCAAATTCATATAGGACACTAAAGGTTATTAGCATGGTGTTTTAGAAGATAAAGTTAATACTTACAAGCTCGTAATTCAACAAACTATGAGGAAATTATTAATTTTAAAGTTTATACACAATGATTATGTATAGATTACATACCAAGTATAGCTATTACTTGCTATTTGAGAAAGTTAAATGAAAGGCAAGGAGGCAAAACGTAGATGGGAAGTAGTTTGAGGTGACAATTGATCAAGTTGATGATAAAAAATTATGAGCTGGAAAAATATTATGACTGGCACACAATTAGTGTTCTAGCTCCAAAGACTAATGTTATTGCCATATTTTGAAGGAATTACCACAGGAAGAACCGAAAACAATTGATGTTCCATAATCATTAGAAGAAGCCATTAAGAAATCACACGAGCCACCATTAGTTTTTCCTGCTAAAGAATCGTAACAGATTGAGGCAAAATACACTAAAAATTCAACAACGTTATAAAATAAAAAACATGACAAACTCGAATCAGCGGTTCCTGAGATTAAGCTGAAACGAAAAATATAACCTAAAGTCACTAAGTAGACATCACTCACTTTTTTACTATATTTCAGACCTCTATCTTTACATTTGAAATATACCACCTTCTACCATCTAAAATGGGAAGAAAGCTCTGATCATAAATTTTTTTTAAAAAAGGGGGGGGGGGGAGAAAGCAAAGAAAACTGAAAACAAATACTTCAATCTGAGAACGAGATAGAGTTAGCCATCAACAACTTAGCACATGTTTGACAGTTTTGACTTTGTAGTTGATCTTGATTGAGAAATTACCATGAAGAGTTCACAAACGGTAGAGAAGATTAACAGTATTGGGAAAGAGTTATGTATCTGTTGCTCTACGTGGAGCACAGAAGCAGGGTTATAATGTACACAAACTTCATTTTTCTATTTGAAATAAAGCTCCAGTAGCTTCTTCAAAGTATCAAACACGCTTGTGAAGGGATTAAATTGGACAGAGCTCCTTAATTCTAGATCAGGAAATTCATTTGTAAGTGCCTTTTGCATCCCAGGCATAGACATCATGGCGGCAAGCTTACTGTTGGACATGACTTCACAATCTTGTGGGGTGTCCTTGATTTTGCTTGGATCATACCCAAAGTTTGCCAAATAAGCCTTGTATTTCTCAATGAATGCAGGTCCAGGGTTAGGTGTTCTTGAGTATATCTGTAACATTGATGCCAAAACACAAAGCTTTAAGTGATCAATCATATATATATATATATAACTTGATGCAAGCCCGGTTGCTGCATCTCAGAGCTCAAACGGCAGCTAAAGAGTAGAAGAATACATGTAAAAGTTTGTTAATTAGTCCAAAAAATATGAGTAACAACTCCATCAAGTCAAAGTATAGTTCCTCGTTCAAATACTATGAGATATTTAGCTGTTACAAATTCATAAACTAAGGTTCTTTTGGTATGACATTTACAAATTAATTTAAGTTGCTTTTTATTAAAAAAAATTCATACGTATATATTTGACAAGAAATTAGAATATGTTTGGCATATTTTTCGAATTATGAGTTTTGACTTTCAAATATACTTCAAAAGTTAATTTTTCATAGATAGTGACAAAAAAAGGGTAAAAAATATCTTTAATCTAGAAACATGTTTGATAAAAATGTCTCAAATCCAACTCTTTTTTTAAGAAGAATGTAATATAAGTTATAGTTAAAAATTTAAACTTTTTTTATTAAATCAAAATTTTGACTTGACTTTGTAATAAGCTTTGATTTAAATCAAAAGTTAATTCTAGTCAAAACTCGTACCAAATATAATCTAAATTTTGACTTAAATCAAAATTTGTTATAAAATTGAGTCAAAACTTTGATAAAACAATAAAAAATTTTAAATTTTAACTTGTGATATAATTTTTCTCGAGTGAAAGGTCAAAAAAACAACTTAAATTAATTTGCAAAACTTGAACCAAATATAATCAAAATTTGGACTTCAATCAAAAGTTTGTTACACAGTTAAGAATCGAAAGTTACTTTAAATCATGACTTCAAGTCAAAAGTTACTTTTCATAAATGATGCCACGGATACCCTAACTTCAAGTCCACAAACTAATGTTCTTCAATACAACAGATAATGTAATCGATGGTCGTGCTCTAGCTGTAGCAATGGCAATGACAAAGATAGTTGCATTTTCTTGAGCATAGTTGTTTAATGAGGTTCAGTTCAGATGAGCATGGTAGAAAGGAGAGATTTTGACGTCCATTTTTTTTTCTATCTGAAAACTATACTGCATTTTCTTGAGCATAAATTTCCATCTAATATGTGCAGAGCTCTTTGTTAAATGGGTGATTACCTGAATAAAACTTTTGTCTTTTGCTCCCGAAACAAGAGCAAAGTTATCATAGTCAGTAGCAATCACATCATAAGGCTCCTTGGGGATAAATGGCAAGGTTGGAAAACGGAGGTAACACTTCTCTGCAATCATTTCTTGCTTTTCTAGCTCAGTAGCTTGCTTCTCTAAATCGTCCCCTGACAAGCACTGAACCTTCCCCCTTATACCTGTGATGTAACCACTTGGGCCACCATGAACACAAAAGGTATCTACCTGGATAGCTGGTGTTTCCAAATCTAATGTATACACGCCCTGCAGATTATCAATTTACATAAGCAATCATGCATTAGAAGCCATGAATATTTGACTGAGAAAACCTCAAATTAAAAAAAGATGAGACTTTCAAGATAGTGTTGAGTTGACCACAAGTGCTTGCAAGCCTGATAAAATTTTCACAGAAAACAATTCGTGCAAGGATGATTCTTAACAATAATCGGATGTCGTCAGACATATCCCTTGCAATTTACCTGCGTGCAATGGCAGTCTCCTTGACCTTGCCCAGCAAATCCACCTTTTAGTGAAGCTACTTCAAACCACCTTCCAGAATATCTGACAGGATCAAAATCTTTAACTGTCATAGCTCTCATCATCATTAGTTTTCCCATTCCTCCACCAGAACTGTCATCAAGTGGAAGGGGGGTTATTTTATTTTCTGCAGCGCTTGCGAGCTGGCAGATATTGTGGGAATGAAACACATCTGCTGCAAGAACCTAACAAGAACAATGAGAGATTACTTAGAAACCAGAATACTCCTGCTCATCATGCAGGGATATGTTCTAGTTAAATTAAGCAAAAATCTTATGAATCCAAAAACTGCACATGGAATTCTACTTCTTCCATCGACTTCCTCGGAATACCACTTGCTGGATCCAAATTTTCTGTGAAGAAACAATTTGGCAAGCTTAATTGTAACCTCATAACTAAGAACTGAATCCCCGACATCTTTTCTTTAGAAGCTCTCTGAACGATGGAGGTGCTGGAGAAAATTGAGATACTCTTAGTACCTCTTTTTTTCTCAATGGTTGACCTATAAGCTTCTAACACTTCATCACTAGCCTATGTTCCATGCAACTACAAATGTTCGTTACATTGTAAATCCCTACGAGCTTATTGATCTTCATTTTGTAAAATTAGGACTGCAATTATGATTGAAAAATCCGATACTAAATGCTAGAAAAAATAAATCAGCCAACCTGATTTGTCTGGGAAAGAAATATTAATGAGGCAGCAAATCCAGATAGCACATGCCTTACTGCAACATCACTTGAGGTAGTGTTCTCAAATGAACATTTTAACAAAAGCTTTCCAGGCATTCCCCTACAGAAGAACGATTACATAAGGAATCACATTTTATAAAGCCAAACAATTGATATATAACTTTCCATAACTCAGAAGAATCCACAATTCCAAGAAATTAAAGATTGTAACAGTGTTTTTCTTTCGAAAGCTCCTAAAACGTGATTCAATAACATACTCAAACCTCTAATTTAAATCTCAATTTGGGTACTGATCTTTTATTTCAAACTACCAAATTCTCAATCTTAACCGAATTCTTCTCAATTAATTTTCTCGAGCTTTCTCAGCAACCAAACATGCATAGTTGTAACTTAACCAGACACCACAGAATCGAAAATGATATTTTGAACTGGATTAAAAGTGAATTCACCACAAGCATATTTTCTTTTAAAAAAAATCCATCCCTCATTGCCGGCATATAATACATTTTATGATACTTATCAAAATTCAACAAGAATAGAACCTCAAAAAAAAAAAAAAAAAAACAACATAGAAAGATTAAAAAGAAAGTGAAATGAAAAGAGGGTGTGTGACCTTCATGTACCTGGTGAAATGAGGAGGAGCAGAGGAGTGACATTGAAGTGGAAGAATCGGCGGTGTTCGATGATGATGATAAACATTTACAGCATTTACCATTTCTTTCTCTCTGTCTGTAGCATGTACTTCACAGATTCTTCTGGTGATAAATGTTTTTTCTTTCTATTTCTATTAGCGGTGTTCACTCATGGTTTTTCAATGATTCAGTACCGGTAACATTTTCTTTAGTATTTTTTAATTAAAAATTATATTAAAATAATATTTTTTTTTATTTTTTTAAAAAATAATTTTTAATATTGATATATCAAAACAATCTAAATATAAAAAAATAATTTAAAATAAATAAAAAGATAAATATTTTTAAAAATATTATGCAAAAACAAAGTATATATATGACAATATATTGGCTTTTAAAATTGGGTTTAACATTTTTATATATATATATATAATATTATAGATTTTGTTTAACTAGAGTTTTAAAAAGAGTTTTTTTTTATGAAATTTATATAAAATTATAATATATTTTAATTAATTAAATATATAATTAAAGTAAAATATAAAACGCACCCCATCACATTATAATATCAAATAAAATCTCAAATTAAAATTAAATTAAATTAAATTAAATATTAACTTTATAAAATACATTTGAATATAATTAACCATTAAACTTTCCGTATTAACATTAATTTTTTTTTATAAAAAAATCGTTTTAATAAAAATTATTTATCAAGGTTGACCTTATAACTCAATCTCAATGACCCAAATTCTTAACCCTTGTCCCTCCAAACAATTCATTGCCGACAATACCGGCAATATATTATTTGTAGAAGGTGCTTCATCTGTCCTTCAAACGACACCGTCCAATTCATCTGTTGGGTGCTTCATAGACAAAACAGAGGTATTTCAGTCTTTTACAATTATGTTTTTTTTTAAAAAAAAAATAAAAAATTAATTTTTTTTTTTATATTTTTAGATTGTTTTGATATGTAGTATAAAAAATAATATTATATTACATTTTTTTGGTTGATTTCTAGTTTATTTAGGCCTGCTTGTTTTTACAGTTAGAAAATGTTTTTGCAAAAACTTGATTTTTTTTAAAATTAATTTTTTTATGATTTTAAATTGTTTTAAGATGTTGATGTTAAAAATAAATTTTAAAACTAAAAAAATATATTTTTAAATAAAAAATATTTTAAAAAATTACTATAATAAGATAAACACTTAGTATTATATACTATTTAAATAATTTTAAAATTACTTATAATCTTTTATATCTTTTAAATGACCGCTATTACAGTAAGAAAGCAAGCTCTTAGTATACAAAATTTGAAAGTGCTACTTAATTTTAAGATTATTTTTATTCGTTTTTTTAGTTTGATGGTTTTGTACCCATCCTATTGGGTTTATTATATTGTGAGCATATTTGAAAGTATAATTATAATTATTTTTTAAAAATATTTTTTGTGTTAAAATATATTAAAATTATTTTTTTTATTTTTAAAAAATTATTTTTAAAATCAACACATAAAAACATAAAAAAAAATTAAATTTTTAACAAAAATAAATTTAATTTTTTTAAAAACACGGTATAACTGCATTTCCAAACATTTTTTATAACTTCATACAAGAATTGTCAAGATTTATAGATCGAAAACATATAACAATAGAATTTTTTTTTTAATCCATGATCAACTATTATAAACACAAGTTTTTGGTAAAATCAAGCTTCTTTTTTTAAAATTGTTTTTGAAGCAATAACCACTTACAAACTTGAACTTCTAGAAGCATGAAATTAATTACTTGTTTTTTTTAAAAAGTGAGATTTATTATAACAATTAACAATTAATTTTTTATTTTTTTATTTTTATATGACAAAGCTATCTTTCAATCTTTCAAATATTATATATATATATATATATATGAGAGCCATTTTTTTTTTATTAAAACAAATACTAACAATAATTTAAACATAGCTATGATTTTCGTCACTTGACAAACTATATATAATCCTTTTATTAGATGAGATGTTTTGATTAATTAAATGATCGAATAAATATTATTTTTTTTAATTTAATTGTATATGTTAGTTTTAAACCCATTTTCAAATATATTTTTATTCCATTTAGTTTTTATTATTTATTTAAAAATTGGGTTATGACATACATTATTACATCATAAAAAAATCTCAACAAGAAGTAATTTATGTATAAAAGTATAAAAATAAATTTATTAATAAAATTATAAAAACTATTGACTATAAATTGCTGGATTATTAGATAATCTTGAAATTAAATTTATATTGTCAAAGTCCAAACACTGACACATATAAATAATCAATGAACACGACTCATGCTTAATAATTACTGGTAATTAAAAAGACGATGCATTTAAATGAAATAAATAAATTCTTTTGAATGTTATATGTATTTGTTTATTAACTTATCAATCTCATTTCATAACCATCCATCTGATTAATATGTTAATAATTAACCAAAAAATAATAATCATATATATTCATGAAATGCAAGGATCTCATCTCATAATAACCTTTTCCATATCCTAAGAGGCAAGCATATATGCTATGCTAAGCACCACAAAAAGCCACAAAGCTTGTCGTCGTCTATATATATATATACCTCATGAACTGTCATCTTTAATGCTTTCACTTGGGTTAATTTAGTCACTCCTTGATTTCGAGGAATATTGTACCATTGGTCACAAATACACCTTATCAGATTCCGGATAAGGCCGCCATGGCTGCCCTCTTTTTTTTTCTAAGATTCCATTTGTTTTTAGTATTATTCTCCTCGACACCCTTTTAATTTCTGCATTTTGTCTGATCACTCATGAAAAATCATTTGATTAGTTAAAATATCGAATTTTAACTATGTAGAAGCTAAAATAATTAACCCGTTTAATTTATTCATGAACAGCTAAAATGCCAGGAACTCTCGCATTATTGCATGCTAAATGCCAAATCAGTAAATGCTAGTTAGCAAATCATTCCACAAGTACTTTTCCATTCGAATTGGTATCAACAAAAATCAAATTTATATGAATTTGCAGCTCAATCATATGAGCATGCAGATTCCGTCTCTCACAGTCGCAGGTTATCCAATCGTGCTGTACACACTTGTCTGTAAAGAAAATAAGGTCTGAATGAATGAGAAAGCAACAAATGAATGAGAGATTATGAAATATACTTGGCTCTCTCGACTCATCATGGGAATTATATGGAGCCTCACCATCATGGTTAATTAGGGTATATCTGATACTTTCAGAATGCTCACCTGTTCGTTATTAATCAAACTTGCAGGCTTCCATGATTTGAAGGGTTAAAAAGTCTCACATTCAAGTAAAAGGATTGACAGAACCAAAAAAGAAGAAAAAAAAGTTAAAATTACAGGGGCTCAGGGTGGTTTTTCCACTGAATAATTCGCAGATGGATGCGTGCCCAAACCCAGTGGTGGATCCTTTAAAAGACAGGGGTGGGAGGGCTGCAGCAGATTTTCAATGTAGTTTTCTAATAATTAAATTCAGTCCTTGCATCTCAATATTTGCTTGCGATTGGATACTTGATTTCAGTTTTTTCTTCTGTTTTTTTAAGATATAAGTCTCTCTCGATGTGTATGTGTATAGATATATAGCAAAATATTAGTTTCAAGAAACAAAATAATCTCTTTCTACGTAAAATTTAAGATAATATTAGGGCGAACTTGACGTTGCAACCAGGCTATCTTTTCGAGGGAGTTGCTTGCCAGGAGATTCTTACATGATTGGATGATCCCCCAATTCAAAGCTATCTTCAACTTGTTTCCCATGCTCACTGTGAACGGAGGGGCCAGGAAACAAATGCTTCATATCTTCCTCGATATGAGCAGTACCTTCTCCTGCAGTGTGATCTCTTCAATATCATCATTTCCAAAATCATTGTCACTCTCTGCAACACACTATTTTGACATTACTGAGTTAAAATGGCCCTAAACATACAAGGCATCCATAAAAATATTCACGAAAAAACAAAAAAATTGTTCCGAAACACATGAAACAAAAATGGCAGTTGAAACAATAGCATTTCTAAGCTGAGGGACAATATATGATTTATATTATTCCTAACAGGAAACAATAATCCCCAAGGGACAGTTATTTGCACAATCTCTTACATCAACCTTGAATGATTAAATTGTCCAGGATCATACAGAATCCTGAGACTTGAGTTTCATCTTAGAAGGATTTCCAGTTCTCAGACTCAGATTTATGTAGGTCATTGTGAATGCCTAATGTGCAGGACCATAATCATAAATCCACCTAGAAGCAGCATATAGCGACGTTTCTAAATGAATGATGTAGCTCACATGAACATATAGCGACGTTTCCAACTGCGCCTAAAAAAATTCATCCGCCTCGCATTTTAGCTGACTGCACAGCCGTGGCATAGCACAAAGCAGATACAGCATTATGAATGATGATCAGCGTAGCGGCAATATATTGCATTATCCGAGACTAAGATAAACAAAGAAAAAGAAATCCAAATGACAACAGTTAGAGGAAATTAGCAAACAAGGGAGGCTGTGGGATAATTGTGCAATGATGCATCATAGAACTCATAGCTGACCCTTTTCCCGAACGAAACAATACATACACTAACATAACTGGCTGCAGGGTGGCTATCGGGTGTTAAAGAATAATATAAATCATATTCTATGATCTTATCTAACAGTTTAAGTTTTTTGGTTGAGATTATTCTTTGATATAATATCAAAGCCTTGATGACCAAGCGGTCACGAGTTCAAATCCCACCATCTTCATTTATTTGATAAAACATTAAGCACAAGATAAAGTGGACCTGTGCAAGTTTCACTTAAGGGGGTGTCTTAGAGAATAATATAAATTATATCCCAGAACCTCACCAAACAGTTTAAATTTTTGAGTTGAGATAATTTTTTGACATTATAAAGGAGTGTACGAAGAGGTCGGGAAGTGTGGGGCTAGAGAAATGAAAAGAAACAGAAACAAGAACTTGCTCTGCATATTCTTACCTCGTATTTTAATCTTGTGGCTTGAATGCATGGTTTTTTATGCGAAAGAAGCATATGACGTACGACTACTGTACAAAGCTAGCCATTTGCATTATTGGATTCAGGAACACATCTAGGAAGATGGGCTAATTTTCTAATTACTGTGTGCTTGAAACTCCAAATTGAATAGACCATGGCTCAACATTGGCTCCACCATCCCAGAACTACATAAACTTACGGATACGACGCAGCTCTAATTAAAACGTTTACTCTCAGTTTGTGTACGTTGAGATATATCAAAATGCCTTTGCTATGAAGAGATGAAGAAAATATCAACTCCAAAATATGTGCAGGAAAATAAGTGAAATCACAGTAAAACAAGAAAAACCATAGTTCTTTACCTGTGACAGGAAGCGTGCAGCTCCTAGAAGTCGCTCCATAAAATCAGGTGTTCCAGAGACTCGCATTTTCAAACTGTGACAAATGAAACATAAGAAATATTAAAAATATAACCCATAAGGAAAAGCTGAAAGATATTATTCTTGTATTAAAAATTAGTATAATCCAATACAAACCACCAATGCAGAGTAAGTGCTCCACAAATTAATGAGAGATACATTTGGGTCACAGCAATAACCTCCCTCACATTGGATGTGAGGGAGCTACAGCACTTGCTACTAGTCTTATGTTCCATGATTTCACCAAGGGCTAAAGATTCTCATAATGCGCAATGCCTGCCTCCAACGCGCATTTTTGTTGCCTTGCTATTAGTCAAGCCCGACCTTGGTTCATTGCTTGATATTCATTGATCACTTGTTTTTTGTTTTTCTTAACAAAGTTGTTAGTTACCTATTAGAAAATTAATAAATATAAACAAAAATACTGGTAAAATTTTTATATTTATAGATTGCAGTAAATTTTATCGACAGGCTAAACTTTATCGACAGACTATTCTCTCGCTGTATCTATCGATAACCTCTAACAAAATTATTCTCTTGATATATACCATGACAATTATAATGAATAAAAAAAAGCCAAAAACTATAATAACATATTATTTTTATAGACAAAATTACCAATGACATTAACTCATAAGTAAACCCGTTCATAATATTTAATTTATAGCTTGGTGAGCGACTATCCTCTCCCCCTCACTCATTTCTTCTTCTTCCTCCATTTTTCTCTACAACAAACAACAACTTTTCTAATTTATCACAAATCAACATCTCGCTACAAATTCGATCACCTTAATACTCAATTTGTTAGCATCCTTGTTCTTATTTAGATTTTATTGAGGATTTTTTTTATTTTCGGTAAGAAAAACTACCATTTTTTATTTGATTTCAACTTTAAAATGTGAATTTTTATTGCATATTTTTGTAGTATATGTATTTTGTTTGGGTGTTTACTTATTTTATAGCCCTTGCCTATATAAATTTGCTATGTTAATGTATGATATGTATATATTAGTGTTTGTTTGAGATTTTATAAAATATTATTTGTTTGTAAATTGATGAAATTTATTTTGAATTTGTGACTTAGGTGTTTTGTGATGAAATAAATAATGGCTTATTTAATGGGTCCATTTTATAAATTGTCAATTTTATTGTTAAGTTAAATTTTTTGGTAAATGTATAGAAATTTGAATTTATATAGATAATTGATAATAAATTAAAAGTACTATTAAAATTGATTAAATAAGTTTGAGTTAAACCAATGTTTGTAAATTTGTTTAGTTTATGTAATTAATTAAAACATGTTGTTATCAATATTCTATATAGGTTTGATATAAGTAATGGATAATCGTTCATAGATATATCAAGATTCACCCAAAGGGTTGCGTAAGATGAATTATTATAATAGCGTTTTGGGTTTTATTAATTATACACTATCTAATTCAATAAATATTAGTGAAAGCGATATTAGATGTCTATATAAGAGATGCAAGAATAAAAAGTTTCTTAATCCAAATATTGTAACGATACATCTTCTACAAAAGGATTCATGGATAAATATATGTGTGGTTTGTATGTTCCTCACGAGACCATGATTGAAATGATAGTTGAGTCAACTTTTAATTCTAGTAATGTGCATGGAGTTGTATATGAAAATCATAATTCTTATAGGAATATGGTTATAGATGTGATGAGACTGAATCAGGGTTATACCGATAAATTTTCAATCATAGATGAAGAATCTAATACAGTTGCGACCAAGTTTTTTTTTTTATCTTTTAAAAGATTATGATGAACCATAATGAGACGGTTGAACAAATCATAATAAATTATCGGTTGTTGCACATGTGTTCACCATTAGGTCTGAATATGGGTTGAGTGAAGCCGATTATGATAGAGTTTTAGAACTATTCACTTCTCAATTGCATTATTCATGTTATCCATTACATACGGGATCGTCGATAGTTGATGTCCGTCGGTATTTTCCAGAAAGACATCAACCATTGCAGGAAGGTTCCTTTATAACGAGATCCATTTACCTAGAAGTACCAGGCTCAGTGGAAGATTAATTTTAAATGTAAGTTTGTTTTCCTTTAACAACGACATGTTAATAATTTTTGAAAAAAATATAATTAAAGAATGCAATTTCATGTTTACAAATATTGAGGCTGCCAGAATTATAATATTGACGATAAAATCATCTATTAAAACATATGAAAGAAGAGAGCTTTCAGGCTAGAAGGACGTGAAAGTTTGGAAGGATTTTAGACCACTGTACGTCTTAGATGCTATATGGATGGGATATATTCAGCATGTGATATCCGAGTGTTTCGTGTGACAATTAAAGTCCGACGCAGAGAACCTTAATCGATGTGTTCATAGTTCTGTTACCATGCACATCGACGGTTATGTTTTGTTAATTTCGCATGCGAAGCGATTGGTATGATTCTTTTTTTTTATTAGATCAATTTTTTAATTTTTTTTATAAATATTTTTAACTAACAATAGTTTTCTCTTGTAGGCTAAGGTTTTTGGATGTGAGTCAAGCTCGACGAAGCTTTTTGTGAAAGCTCACGTGTGGATTGATGACCATAAAAAAAGGTATAACAGCTCATAGATAGTTAAGCTCAGCACTTTGTGGTATGTTGGTTTTCAACCCTTTTTTTTTTAAGTTATTTTTTAAAAAAATTTGTTGACTTGTTTTTAAGATACATATAACACCAGGTTGAAGGAGAGATACGAAAAAGATCCTTCAACCCATTCGGATCTCGATTCGGATTTGTTGTTGGAGGTAGGATCATTTGGTGGACCCAATAGAAATTGGGTGTATAATCCATCTAACACTACAGCTAAAAACTTGCATATAGCTCGCAATGTTTCAACCATTGGATGCTTACATTTAGTTCCAAGCATTCAAATTTCAAAGCCTGAGGTGATTTTAGATCAACAAGTTCAAGCTTGGACAACACATCTTAGTATTGCAAATGTTAATGTAGCTCTATACTCACTGATGAAATTACATATTGTTTTTATGTCGGTGATATATCATATTCACCAATAAAAATATTATTAATAAATTCATATGTGGTTTTATAAATACCAAAAATATAAATATTGACAGAAAATTTCATTGTTAAATCTAAAAACTCTAGTAGTGTTACATGTATTTTATTTTGCTATAATATTGTTAATTTCTTTCAAGAAGCATATCAAACAGTTGGGGGTGATACTAATAGGTATTGTCAAGCATTCAATTCATATATTGTAATTAAATTAAGATTTCTCATGCAATTCGTCTTATTGTAACCGCAAGGGATAGATTTTGATGGTCGAGAATGTTGCTCCTGCGAAGTTAGAATCTTGTACTAGTATTCAAATAAATTTATTTTCTTAAATATATTAATCAATATAAAAAGATTGTGTTGCTGAAAGTTGAAATAAAATAAAAAAAGAAAATATTATCTCAATAACTAGTGTTTTGTTAATTTTAATGGTTAAGAATGTTTGCTCCAATGAAGTTAGAATCTTAATACTAGTATTCAGATAAATTTATTCTCTTAATTAATATAAGAAAGTGTTTTTAAAATTATTTGAAAATGCGTTTAATCTCAATTGATTTGCAAATTAATATAAATATATTCTTCATTGTCAAATAAAAAAAAATAGATATTTGATTATTGTATAAGTGAAGATTATCTATATTACCAAAGAAAAATCCTTATTTTATTTTTTTTAAAAAAATAAAATTGATTTTGGAACCCAATTAACAATACGATTAAAAGAGCCTAAGAGCATGATGAATCTATACAAATAGAGAGTGGTTGGCTTGTAAAATCATGTTAGTCATTTCTAATGACTTTTCTCCTAACCCTCCATGGCATATTAAGAGATTAATGCTTGTCGGCTAGAGCCTCTTAATCAGCATGATTGCTAATTAGATTTAGTTTTACGATTTTAACATAAATAAATTAATACTTTTTCCTTTTTACCTCTTAACTTCATTAATTAATTAATATATTTCTTAAGCATGCACTAGCTAGCTAGCTGGACCCCCTCAACAGTTGATGGAGATTGTTCCTAAGCCAAATGGATACTGCCTGTACGGTCACTTTCATGCTCCAACAAATCTAGAAAGCTACTTGGAAAAAGATTTGCCTTAGTCAATGTCTGTTTGCGGTTGAATTTCTTATTTTAAATTATTTTTATAGTGAATTTAGATTATATTAATGAGGTTATGTTAAAAATAAATTTTAAAAAATAAAAAATATATTATTTTATTATATTTTAAAATAAAAAAATAATTTGACAAGTAATTTTTATCACATGCTCATCTAAGCAATAATTCTTTGTTTTTTTTACCCCATATTATATTTTCAAAATAATTTGAAACTTGATTTTTGTCAAAAAAAAAAAAATCAATTTAATGTAATTGCTTGAACTATCAGGTGAGTTTTCAAGATATGATTTATATAATTTTTTTAGACTTTAAACTTGCACACACACATATTATTTTGTGCTTATTTTTTTTATTAAATAGAATAAGAATGTTGAGATTTAAAATCATGATCACTTAATCAACAAAATCCTGATACCATGTCAAAAAACTAATTCAACTCAATAACTTAAATTATTAAATGAGACCCCAATATATAATTTATATAATTCTCTAACAATTTCTACCTCACTTTTTTTAAAAAAAAAAAAATTCTACACAACTTACTATTTGTTTTGGATTGTGGTATCAGTTGCGGTGCAAAGTGTTTTTTACTTAAAAAAAATTTAATATAATATATATTTTTTAAAAAAATTATTTTTAAGATTTGCATATAAAAAAAAGTTTAAAATAAAAAAAAATAATTTTTGATAAAAAAAAAAAAAAAATTTAAAAACACAGTGCAAACCGTGTTCACCGTGGATAAGGGACACAGGTATGAAAAGAGTAACCTTTTAAAGAGGGTAATACAATGTCCTCTAGCGATGGGGATTCTTTCTTTGTGGACAAAAGGGGCGGTGCCATACAGCCAAAGGATTTGATCAATATGGATAATGACATTTGCAGCAATTGCATTCTTTCATTTATTTTTATTTGAGTGATTGTAATATTATTTTATTTAAATATTTATATTTATCAAAATATTAATGTGGTTGTAATTTTACGTTAAGTGGATTCAAGTTAATATTTTATTTTTATTTTTTTAGGGATAATGACATTTGAATAATTGCATTCTCTCATTTGTTTTTATTTGAGTATTTATACTGAATTCTCTCTTTAAATACTTATATTTATAAAATTTGATAAATCAAGTAGTTTTATTAGTTTTGTTATTGAAATGTTAAAGTGGTGGTTAACTTTTCGTTAAATGGATTCGGATTAATATTACTTTATTCTAAAATTTAATATAATTAATTTTTTATTCTAAAAATGCCCTTAACCTGTACAAGAATAGGATTTTACTTATTCAAAAACAATATTTCTCAAGACTTTAATGGTTGAGTGATTTTGATTTTTTTATTTTATTTCTTAAGATATTTTGAGAATTTTTGAAGGAAAAAAAGAGATATTCCTGTCCAAAGTGTGATTGCGGTTGTTTTTTTAAAATATTTTTTCACTCGAAATGTATCAAAATAATATATTATTTTATTTTTAAAAAATTATTTTTGATATAGCATATTAAAATGGTTTGAAAACACCAAAAAAAATATTTATTTGAATAAAAAAAATTTAATTTTTTTTTTCAAAATATTTTTAAAACACAAAAACAAATAGGGTAACCTGGTTATAAAAATAATATAGGCACTTAATTGATCAGATTTCACAAGTATAAGTATAATTACTCAAAAAAAAAAAAATGAAAGAGTACAAGTATTTTGAAGAGATCATTACAAATTTCATATTTAAATTTTTTTTATTTTTTCTATTCAAGTATTCTAACTTTTATTTTCACTATTTGAATGTGTGAATTTTCAAATTTTTTCTATGCAACTATTTTATTAGATTCTATTAATTACACGTTGACATGGCTGTTAAATTGACAAGTCATCATGTTAAATTTAAATGTCATCATGCCATCATGCTGGCATGGCTGTTATATTGCATAAACATTTCACTTTATTTCTAATTAAGTGTCTATACACATTTGATTTTTTTTGTATTTAAATGTACACATTTCTTTTATCTATTTGAATGTTTGTACTTTTAAAAGAGTTATCAATTGAGTGCATTTAATTTTACGGACTCTGTATTCGACTAAGAAAATGAAATATACAAGATCAATAAAAAAACAAGAAAATATAGAGTTTTGATGAAGCTTTGCGCATTAAAAAATCAATGAAAAAAAAAAAAAAAAAAAAATTACTTTCGGTTTAATTTGATTTTTATAAAAAAAAATAATCAAATTAATTTTTTTATAAATCGATCAGTTTTGCCCCGGTTTGGTTTTTTTGTATAAAAATCAGTTGAAACCTGTTTGGTTTATTTTTTTCAGTTTTGGCTCGGTTTTTTCTAGTTTGGCTCAGTTTTTTTAGTTTGGTTCGGTTTTTTTTTGTTTGGGTTTGGTTTGATTTTTTCAATTTCAGGCTTATAAAACCAAAACAAACTGGTTCGGTTTTTTTAAATTTTAATCGGTTTAATTGGTTTATTTCACAGTTCGGTTTTTTTTTCTATTTTCTTAATTTAATTGGTTTTTTAATTTTTTTCTCGATTTAAAATATATATATATATATATATATATATATATATATATATAGGGTCTTGATGAAGCTTGGAGTGTGCATGTGAATTAAAGATTTTATTGAGAAATCAAATAATAAAAAAATAAGATAAAACGCTTAAACAGAAAGAATGAAAAGCTATATATCCAGTTGTATCACGAATATTCAGCATGGTGATGGGATTTCTTCAAGGTTAGGAGGTTGATAGATGAACACAAGAATTGTCCAAGAGAAAAGCCAAGAAAAGGCACACTAATTTCAACAAATTGATTTTGACATGAAGCAAACTCTTCTTAGTAACCTTCTGAGATCCATCACTCTATCGCATCTCTTGTGCCCGCCATGATTGAATTCGGTGTGGCAACACCTACGGGGTTAAATACTTTTAAAATTATAGTTGTGTTGTTTTTTAAAAATTTTTTATGTTGAAATATATTAAAATAATATTTTTTATTTTTTAAAAAATTATTTTTAAAAATCAACACATCAAAACAATCCAAAACATATAAAAAATTAATTTTTTTTTAAATTGATTTTTTATGGAACATGGTTTGCACCGTGTTTTTCCAAATAGTGGCTAAATTTGACAAAAAAAACCTGAAATATATTCATTCGAAAAGGAATTAAGAAACTATATTCGATGATACTTAGAGTGTTGTTTGAAAACATGATTGAAATTATATTTTTTAAAAATTAAAAATTTTCTTATTTAAAATTAATTTTTTTATGTTTTATATCGTTTTAATATAATGATGTTAAAAAAATTTTTAAAAAATAAAAAATTATTTTTATAAATTTTTAAATAAAAAATACTTTAGATTGCTAATTGTTATTACAGTTCCCTATTTTAGTTTGATTTGGTTAAGAAATTTGTTTAAAAAATTCAAGTATCCGTGCATTGGACTCTAAGAGAATTGACATTATTGCACATCATGTAGCTTGATAAGAACAAACTACATTCTTTAATAATTGAAGTTTGGTGTTTAATTTTTATATCGTAAACACCACCACCTATGGGCCTACGTAGCAAACAACACAGTACATGTAAGGTAGTTCAGTGGTTTTTGTCTTGGTGTCCACCGTGGACCTCCACGAGGTATCCTCAACAACAAGTGCACCACCACAAAATATATATATAAACCCAAAAAACTTATTAATATGAGTTAAAGGGAAAGTTAATTAATACATCCTAACCGCCCATGCAAATTAAAAAAAAAAAAAAAACAATTAGCATGGTTTGTCATGCGTATATTCATATCTTATGGAGAGAATATATATATATATATATATATATATATATATATATATATATATATTTTCATCAAGACTAATTAAATAAATCTTTTTATTTATGTTTTAAACATATTATTTATATCCAGGCTATTGTATTCACGTAAATATTTTCTTCACAACATCAAGAAAGAATCCACTTTATCTTAAATGAGAAAAATACATCTATTGTTTAATTTTGAATTTTGAATGAGACAGCACTTTAAATGCGTCTCCTTAATAGCAATTAGAAGAGGTGTGCTAAATGAAAAGCTAAAATTAAAAAAATATATATTATTTTAATTTTTTTATACTTATTTTATATATTTTAAAGTGCTAAATAAATATTAATATATTTTTTTTTCCACAAATATTATTTCTATATATAATTTTTTTTAAATCAAAACCAACAAAATGGACCAATAAAAAAATAAATCAATTAAATATAGTTATGTAAAAAAAAAAGCATCAAATACATTACAAAAAAAAAAATACTTATTTCTCTCACTTCAATACGATAAGCATTTCAAATGATTTTTTTTTCTCATTAGAGTAAAAAAAAAACTATATACATAGTGCCAATCAGCCAATCATCAATGCATTTAACCAATAAAAATGGGTTAATATCATGTTTGCCGTTCAAATCTTATTTTTATATGTATAATTTTTCCTTGTACAAAACCTTATGTGTGAATTCTATTGAACTAATTACGTAAACATCCTATGACACTTGTTTAAACTATATATATAAAAATAAAAATTAAAAAATATTAAATTAAAAAATTCAAACTAATAAAAAATTATCATCAAAATAAAAATAATAATGTGAGAATTTAGTTACATATGTTAAAAATACTATTTAAAAAAAAATTGAAAAAAAGGAAAATTAAAAAGATATAATGTAATAACAAAAAACAAAGAAGAAAAAACACTAAACTAACAAACCCATATTATTTATAGAAACAAAACTCATATTTTCTTTTTTCATTTTCTTGTAAAACTAAGATATTTTAAAAATAAAATTAACCATAAAAAAAAAATTTGGTATGCCAAAGGAAAAAAGCCTAATAAAAAGAGTCGGCCAGGTGCACAAGTTGCCTAGTACTCTTAGAATATTCAATCGAGGTAATCTAGCCAAATTTTCTGATTATAATCCATTTAAATCTAGCAATTCTATCACATTGCCTTAATCATCCCTAATTTTTTCTTATTACTCCATCTCTTTGTTTGAAAACCTCAACCAAGTGTCTACAAATATGGTATTTTTTTAATACAATGAAATCTAAGTATCCTCATATGGATACTTATTAAATATTTTTAATTTAAAAGCCAATCATTTGATATTTCTCTTTTGAATACCAAGTATTCTAGTAGTTTTTTTTTTGGATACTCCTTTCACATATTAAATCATTTAAATTTCTCCCATCATGATCAAGACTAAATAATATAATTAAACATTTGAGTAACTATAATTATTAACATATTGAAAATTCAAATAACTCTATTCGATGTGCTTTTGTCTGGCATATTACATTTCCATATTTGCGACCCTCCAGCAACTTCTCCATGTATCATCAAATTAAATTTATTTAGTTTCATTAAATCTTTCCTTCCAAGAAATTCTTTCTTCTTCTATTAATTAATTTGTTCCTTTCCCTTTCCTTTTCTATGAAAATAAAACTTCATTTCTTTTTTAGCTGAAGTAATGTGTATATCTTTCTAATATTAGCCTCTCACAATTGATATATTCCTCATTCATTTGAATTCATCCTTTAGCTTGACTCTATAAATAATTTATTTGTTATTTCCTTCTCTTTTTAGTTGAAGCCAATTCTTAATGGGGTGACCCCTCTTTTTCAATTCCTCATATTTTTATTTCTAAATACTTAAATAATATAATTAAACTATTTCCACACAATTCTCACAACAAGTTTTTTTTTTAAACAATTTTTTCATTAATGATACCATATGTGGGGTTCCTATTTTAAACCCCTAGCTTGTTTTTTTTCAAAGAAAAATTAACCTGGGAATGATAAAAATACTTTTTTTTTTAAAAAGGTTTAACATTCGTGAAGTTAAAACTTCAATTTTTTTCTAAAAACAATATATGAACACTTTATTGTAAATGTTATTTGGTAGTTTTTGTTAATTAGGTCTTGTTACATATTCCATTCCACCTTTGCAAGGAACTTTGGATTGGGTGAACATGACTCAATAAGAGCTTATTCTCATGAAAGTGATGATATTTGTGCTTTTAAAAAAAAAAAAGCTTAATAAAAAAACTAGGGATAATTAACTTCACGACAAGCAGGGAGATATGAATGTTTTCTGTGGGTTATCATTATGTTGTTCATATCAACTAGGTGAAAAAAAAGTGAAATATATATACAGCAATTCTTGTGAGGGTGCCTTTGGAAATTAATCAAATTTTCTTGACGATCCATGGAGTACACATCTCGCCAAAGAGAAAGCTTTTTTATAATGCAATGTTGATTAAAGAGGAAGATTCAGGGCCACTACCACCTACCCAACAAAATTACAAGTTTTTTTTTCGTTTTCTAACCATATCCTCATGGTTTTGGTGATGGAGAAAGGGGTTTTTGCGAATCATTGTGCATGATGCTGTAAGCAACTTTTGCTTTGGTGAAGGAGAAAAAGGTTTTTTCTTTTTCTTTTTTTCTGTGGAGCATCGAGCCTTATGGCACAAGAAACTTTTGCTTTATTCCTAAAGGCCTGAACCCCCGTGATGTAGATCCACCAATGAAAGGGAAACATTTTGCTAGGGTTCGTGCCATCGATCATGCCATGTCTCAGCTTTCTTGAGCTCTGTCGACTTTTTATTTATTAGACATGGATCATGGCTTGAGTATTTTTTGCCCTATTGTATGCTCAAGTACAGTCTATGTCTCAGAAAACCAGATTTGTAATGATGGTTGAATCTATACATCGTTATAAATAGTGCTGAGATAGTGAATCTAATTGTTTGTTTAATTTTGTTTATTAGTTCATCATTAATTGGCTTTTAAATTCTGTGTCCAAGAAATAAACACCAATCTTGAAGCTATAATTATTTAAATATATATTTTTGTCAGCCTAATTAAAAAAAAAAAAAAAAAGCACTACTACCAGACTAATTTTGTTTGTTTTTGCGTTTTAAAAATATTTTTGAACAAACTTGAAATTTTTTTAATTTTTTTCTTTACTTTAAATTAATATTTTTTTATGTTTTCAAATCATTTTAATATGCTAATATCAAAAATAATTTTTTTTAAAAATAAAAAATATATTATTTTGATGTATTTTCGATAAAAAGTATTTTAAAAAATAATCATAACCACACTCTTAAATATTATTAGGAGCCATGAAAAATGGCCCATTTAAAACATTGAAATTAGACATTTTTAGAAATATGCATTTTAAAAAAAAAAAAGTTTAGATTCTATTCACGTAGCATTTACTTAAAAATAAAGAGTCCTGGTCTCACAATTCAAGACCCCGTTTTGGAAGTTAAAAAAAAAACCCTACAAAGAACAATTTAGAATTATATATAATTTCCACCTTTCTATTTTAATTTTCAAGAGTAAAAAAATATATATTTTACTTTTTCCTACCATTGTGTATGCTGTGACCATTTCCCTCTACCGCCATTATACCCCGTAAAACCTCTAATGTATAATTACAAGCATCACGTTCTTAAATCTAGATTTCTTGTCTATCACAAGATGCCCGTGATAGGTCTACGCAGACGAAATTCTATCCCTTTGAACTTTGTTTTATCTCCAAAATACCCTTTTCGCCAAATGACCAAAACACCCTTCACGCTCGAGGAGTCAAGACCTCAATGTTGACCCAAATGCCCATGCGTAAAACCCAAGAAGGCGGCATCTAGGACTGTTTGGGCATACACCAAATACCGGTCAACTGTCTATCCTATGTATGATACAGAGACGACACCTTCTTCTTTTAGCTGAGGTTAGTTAGATAAAAAAAGAAAGAACCAGACATACCAAAAAAAAAAAGAAAACATACTGTACAACATTAACAGAAATAAGTACTATGAAAAAACCTGAAGTAAAGTTGTATTTTCATGTCCAAGATCGTTCATGAAAAGATGACACAACTTTGTGTAAAGATTGCTCATGGGAATAGCATCAAGTGGAGCATTCTTGAACGTGTAACTGTGGTTAAGCAGTTTTTTCATTTCATCTGGGACAGGATTCTTGCTTGCTCTATAGGCAAGCCTGCAAGGTACCGGAGGCTAACTTACAGATCGTGCTCTCCACCACCGGAGGCCATCGAAACCGGTGTAGAGACGTCATTGGAGGCTGCAAGTTGTCGTGGATTTAGCAAGGATTCGGATTTAGTCTCTTTGAAGATTAGTTTGTTGGGTGATTGCCAAATTGGTAAAACAAGCTTTGTGGTAAGCATATATGACCTTTTCTTTGTCGTTTTTCTTTTTTTATATTGAATCATGGGTTAGCATGACTGGCGCTGGGATTGATTTCTTTTATTATTCCCTTTTCTTTTCTTTTTTGAATGAAGATAAAGTATGTGGGAGATGAGCAGGAGAAGAAATGCTTGGAGATGACAGGATTGAGTTTGATGGACAAAACATTATTTGTTCAAGGTGCAAGAATTTCATTTAGTATATGGGATGTAGCAGGTATTTTATAACTGTTTAACTGAGTTTTTTTTATATATATATATATAATTTAAGGCTAAGAATGGAATTTTTTTTAATTAGCTTCTCTTCTTTCTTTTCTTTTTTTTTGTTTATTTGGATGTAGGTGATAGCAGTTCACTTGATCATGTTCCAATTGCATGTAAAGATGCAGTAGCAATATTGTTCATGTTTGATCTTACTAGCCGGTGTACTCTTAACAAGTAAGGAACTAATCCCTTTTCTTTAATGCAAAAACTCTAGGCATTGCTAGACTTTTCTAAGCATATGATTTGATTTTTCATGGCCTTGCAGCGTGGTTGAGTGGTACAATCAGGCGAGAAAATGGAATCAGGTACCGATTTAAAGTTCCTTTCTTTACCAGCAATTGATTCTGTAACCTTTCTGAAATGATGGCCATCAAATGCCTCATCATAAACCAATAATTAACATTGAAGGGATGACTAATCCTTCAGTAATGTGATCTTGATCAACCTTGATTAGTTAATCATCGTGTATGCTGGTGATGATTAGGTTTGTGCACGAGCCCAGAAAAGGAACATTGATGTCAATTGAATCACTGAACCATAAAGCTACTGTTAGTTCAAGGGATGGTGTGAAACAATCTATGATTTTACCAAAACCAATTAAAGAGTGGAGCCACAAAATTAATGATGATTTCAATGCAATGTTTCATTGTTCATGATCTTCTTAACAGTTTGTGTATGCTTTTTTGCTTTTGTCTAATGGGGTCTGCATCACTAGATCGTACAGTGAGACTTTTTTTTAGAGTGGAGCCCTGGTGTTAATAAGAGACCTAACTGTTTTAATGTGAATGCTTTTTGTATCTCAAAGTTTTCTGTGCTGTGTTTGCAGACAGCAATTCCTATACTAATAGGGACCAAATTTGATGATTTTGTCCAGCTCCCACCAAATTTGCAGTGGACAATAGTGACTCAGGTAATTTACTTGTAATCCTCGACTATTTGATTGGTTTGGTCAAATTCATGGAGCTCGTGTGGATCACACCTGAAAAAAAATAGAATTTCACAGGTTTCCGTGCACCATAAAATTCAATTTCTGGGGTATTTCTTTTACTTTTGAAGCTTGAAGGTTATTTTTTAGAAAAGTCTCTACTCCAAGAAGCAGTGCTTAATTTTCATGATTATGCTGCCAAAAACTTTAAATTCAAGTATCATGTCTGCAGCTTAAGCTTGTTCATGCAGATTCACTTCTCCCCTCACGTAGGACTTAATTTTCATGAACGAGACGTCCCATTGATTAGACTGTGAATTTGAAGAATGGTGTGGGGATGACTAATTAATGCGTTGTGGCTGGACCATGCTTTTACAAAATTTTAAATTGTTCTTAGCTTCAAATTATTTTTGTGTGTTTTTCGATTGATTTGATGTGTTAGTGTTTAAAAATATTATTTTGATATATTTCTAAAAAAAATAACATTTTATAAAACAATGTCAAATACACGATAAGATAAGAAGAAGACCTTTTGAGTCCTAATTAGTCAAGTTTTGGAAAAAAGAAATTCTGGAGAAATTGAAGAAACTGACGTTTCTTTGTATTTCCGTGTTGAAAAAGAAGCACAAGGGGCCACATGTTTCCCCATTGATTGATGAATGTTAATTAAGATTGGAAAGAACTGTGGTTAAATTGAATTCTCTGCTGTGATATTGTATTACAGGCAAGGGCATATGCAAAGGCAATGAAGGCAACCCTTTTCTTTTCAAGTTCTAAACATAACATAAATGTGAACAAGATCTTCAAATTTATCATGGCTAAGCTCTTTAACCTGCCATGGACAGTAGAGAGAAACTTGACAGTTGGAGAACCCATAATTGACTTCTAAACGTGGTCGCTTTGGCACTGATCCTCCTGTACATAGCCGAAAGAGGGAAAAAAAGATGTAAACAAGAGATAAAAATTCAAGCACCTCAACAGATGGATTCTGCAGACCCTTTTTTTTATATTCTATGGTTCTCCTTGTTCTTTATTTTTTTCTTCCAACTCCACACTAGATTGGAGATAGCTGCTGTTACCTAGTGTATGGTACCATAGTGTAAAAATAATGTTTTTTTTATTTTTCTCATATATTCCTCCTGCTCCATGTTAGAGAAGGAATCAGTGCTGCTTAAACTAAAATAATCCAAGCTGGTTTCCTCAGGAATTTTAAACACACTGTCATGCTGCTGCGTGCCATTTTTCAATTCTGAATTCATATTTTTTTCAACAGAGGGAATAAAGCACATATCTAGGTATGGACAATAAAAAAGATAGGAGAATCCACATTTATTCCATTTCCAATTTAAACTATAATCATCAATGGTCAGCCCCTCCCCCATACCTACCCCAAAGCCCTACAAAAATTCTTGGTTTCTGGGGAAAATATTATCTTAAGAATAGCTTTATATTCGTTGTAATGAGATGATGTATAAAGACTTACTGCACGTTTATTAAGCACGACCTGGATCAACTTCGCATAATATTTGGGCCACGGTTTGGGTAGTTAAACACTAGAGGAAAAAAAAAAAGAGTTAAATGGATTTTATTAGGTTAACTAAATTATAAATTATGGGTCAATCTAAAAATTTTACAAGATCATATCAAATTAATTTTTTTATTTTTTATTAAATCTTGTCTGAGCTAAGTCTCGAGTTGATTGGGTTTTAAAATGTACTAGTTTAGTAATAATATCTTAGTCATAATTAGATAATTGTCCTAATTTGTATTATATGTTAATCGAACTTTTTAATATAAAAATTATTTAAACATTACTAATATGTTTTCTAAAAAAAAAATATTAACTCAAAATATGATATATATTAATTTTGTTTTAAATATCATTATGGTAATATATTAGATGATATTTTTTAAAAAATATTAAGATGGTAATATATTAAATAAACTTGAATTAACTCATAGAAAACAAATAAAAAAATACAAAACTCAATTAAAAAAATATTTAAAATGACCTAAAAATATAAATTGGATGAACCCGGAATCAATATGTCAAACCAGTTACCCAAGTCAAGAGATTGGATAGTCCCATAAAAAATAAAATTAAGAAGCCTATTTTCCATCTAACTTAATATTAAAAAAATAAAAAAATCAATTAAATTTTTTTTCTAAAAATATAACTTGAAAATATTTGAGTTAATTTATTAAATTCTCAATTTAAATCAAAATGAATTCATATATATATATATGCTATTCCAATAAATAGTTAATATTTTGTGACTATCACTATAAAAATATGTTATAAAGTATGATAATGATTACTTTTTAAAATATTTTTTATTTTAAAACATATTAAAAATAAAAAAATAAAAATATTTTAAATTTTTTGAAAAATATTTTTGAAATGCAATACCGAAAATACCTCATGTTTATGTAACATAATTGTTAAACAAATCCTGGAAGCAAATCGTTGCAATATTCTGTCTCTCTCCCTGCCTGCCTACTGCCATTTTCTAAACTAGTCAGGTAACCATGTTCATGCACAGGAAATTGGTTTCTCAATTCTTGCATAAAAATATTTAAAATCTCAGGACAGAATTCACATGATCAGTTTTCTTATTGTTTTTTCCTTCCACATGAAATTTAATTATAAGTCTACTTGTTTTCTCCCCCTCGGGACCAGTTTGTTGATCATAATCTGCTGAGTCCACCACACGCCCATATTCATATTCCTTCCTTTTAAAGAAGCATCTGGAAATACTATTGAAATTGTGTTCATAAAAAAATTTAAATTTTTTATATTAAAATTTAATATAGTTTATATGTTTTGAATTATTTTAATGTGTTAATGTTAAAAATAATTTTTTTTTTTAAATATTATTTACATATATTTTAATACAAAAAATTATTTAAAAAATAATTGTTACCACAATACCTAAACAAACAGCAAAAAACCCACCATCGCAACTAAAAAGACCTCCATGGAAAGGAAGAAGCCCCCGCCCCTCCTCCTCCATTTATGATCAACAAAGCCTTTCGTTTGTTAACATTAAAAAAACAAAAAAACAAAAAATAGGGTTCAAGAGACCTATATATGGCATTATTATTATTATTTAATTATGAACTAGATGGATAAAACGAGGCATAAAAAGAAGTTTAGACGTATCAACAAGGTTTTCTAACATAATCGAGATCGATTAACAATAATTATTTTGAAAATTTATTTGTTTTACTAGAAAAATCCATACTCAAGAACCTTCTTGAGTAATACAAACGAAACCATCAATGCATAATTATTCATAAGAATCCATAATATATAAAAGCAGAGATGAAAACACAAGCTTCCATCATCGTCAGCACAAAGTTCAGTGAATCATCACCAAGTTGCTGGTATTATTTCAAAGCTGATACCAAAATAAAATCGTCGGGAAGATCACTGGTTTATAAGACTGATATGCTTACATTCCGAGATGCCTTGTAGAATCCCAAGACTATCTGTGCTCTTCCCATGTAGAACTCCCTATTCTCGCCATTATCGCCACCTTCATTGGAGGCATAAAGATTAAGCTCCTCCATTGCACGGCCGAAGTGGAGCAAGTATCTCAGCAAATACAGTTCATTCCTCGTGCCCTTAAATCCCTTCACATTCACCACCCTAAGAGTCTCAATGACGCAAAATTCAACTTGAAAGTTCCTTGACCAGATTTCCTCAGGGTCAAATGGATAGGGAGGTTCATAATCCTGAAACAAGCATAGTTTAAAGAACAACGTTAATCCTTCAAGTTCAAGCTACTCAGAAAAAAAAAAATTGCAGCGCGGCAGAAAATGGTGGCCGGAGTTCTGCAAGAGTACTTACCGGGAAAATTTTTGCAGGGCCAATGTCTATGGTAAGCGTCTCTAAACGAGGACAGCTCCTTAGCATGAACTTGATACCACAATATTCATTGCTGTGCAGTGCTGTTTTCAAGATCAGCTTGCGGACATCAAGTGGAGCTTGCAAACCCAATGGTTCGTCTCCGCTAGGAACAATCTGTGAGTGACCATCAGAAAAAGAAAATGATGTATGTTAGTCCCAAATAGGCGACAGTATTAAGCTTTAATTTACTCAAAAAAAGAAATTACTGTGAAAACAAGATTTTCCCACTTCTCCTTTTATACAAACTAGTCAATTAGGTCAGAATCTATTATGATTTAAGGTTGAAGATATTGTCTTCTAGGGAAAATTAGGAGTTGTTTTAATGCCCTGGATAAAAACATTTAATTTACATTTATGAACGAAATCTTTTAACTTCCTCACTAATAATATATGGATGACATTGTATAAAATCAAAAGTTTTGTAACTCAAATGATATTGAAGTGATGTACTGTTAAGGATTAAATTGAGGGTTTTCAGAATTAAATCATAAATATAAGTTTTGCCCCCTTTTTTTGTACAAAACATAAAGAGAGAAATTGAAAGAGAAGATGATCCATGTATGAAACTAAAAATTTATGATAAATGGGATCGGTGCCTTTGAAAACTTCTGATTTTTTTTCCAAAATTGTAATATATACTACGAGAAATTTTTTTAAAAAAAAGAGAGAGAGAGATGGGGGTTTGAAATATGATATTGACAAAACACTACAAAAAACTAAGGGGTCATTTGGAATCATTTTTTTTTATATTTAGTTTTTAGAAATGGAAATTAAAAAAAAAAAAAAAAAAGAAACGATTCCAAACAATCCTAAATTCTTAAGAGTGAAAACATCAACCAACGAGTTTAAGCAACAGCGTATTTTGTCACCTCTTATGATACTTGGCGACTGCATTACACATCCCTAATAACTTTAAAATTTGATCACAACATGTAAATGAAGCAGCAGATCGTATATAGCATAAGATTAAATCAGATATACAAGTTCTATCTGTTTTTTTTATTTCGCAAATTAATCATATGAAATCAAGACTACAAAAAAGTAAGTCAATTTTAAGACAAAATATTTGCAAGAAATGGGAATTCTTACATAAAACTGACAAAATCTGTCTAAATGTGAGAGGCAGCATAAAATTCACTGGGAAAATGGTTTTAATTAAGACATAATGCAAAAAAAAAAAAAAAATGTAAGGATCTATACCTGTAAGAAGACACTGCAAACAGTCAGAATTCGGGCAGCAAAAAGCTCTTGTAAGAGATCATAAAGGAAGGCACCAACTTCTTCAAATTGAGTCTGCATCCCAAAATCAAGTTCAGCCTCTACCATGTCACGTTGGTTCTCCAAGAGAAATTGACCCACTTTTCCTGAGTACTTGAAGAATTGAAAACTTGGTCCTTCAATTGCTAACCATTCATGCCTCAAATCACATTTGTCAAGGACCAAGTTTTGTAGCCTCAAACCTGGCTTGGATATCTCAAAATATTCCAAGTTCCAACACTTTTTCAGACGCAAAGTCTCTAGCAATGGACAACTATCCAATATAACCAAAATAGATCCAATATTTAGGTCAATCCATCCCAGAGAAAGGCTCTTTATTGCACTAAAGTTAGTGAACTTAGATGCATCAAACCTGCACGAAAACAACTTCAAGGATTCAAGAGCCTGGCCATGTTCATAAACATATGAAGGCAATTCAGATACTGCTTCATGATTCATAATTGCGTCTTCTCTCCATGTAGGATCAGAGAAATCTAGTCTTAATCCTGTCGCGTGATGCGAGGTCGCAAACATGACAATGTTTTGCATATCGACAAGAAAATTCTCTGGCTTTGAACACCTGAATCCAAGTGTTTTGATAACCTGTTGTGAATGGTCTGCAATAAACTGCCGTGCAAAGTTGATGAAATCTTCTCTTTGAACTTTTTGATTCTCCTCAGATTCATCAAGTTTAACAAAGTTGTTTTCGTCGAAATCAACGTTCTCCACTTCGCGCCAAATGTTAAGCCATTGTTTGGACAAGATGCATGTTCTAGCAGCTTCTTTGAATGACAGGAAACTTGCAATGATTATGAGTAGAGAACTTGGCAGGTTTGAGAACATGTCTGTGTTTCTGTCCATGATTATGAAGGGGTTTGTCTGAGAATCTGAAGAGACAGTTGCAGAGGTTTTTTATAGCGAAGAAATGCAGTTATTTAGCACGGTGACCGTTTGTTTCCTGTGAAAGGTTGTGTCTGTCTGTTTAGAAAATTGAAACACAGGCAGTGAAAACAGCCCTTGACTGGAAAATTAAGCAAGGAAGATGGGATTGCAAAATATAGGACTGGGAAAATGAGAAGAACATTCAACCAAGAACGAGCTCCTTTGTTGCATCAAGAAAGAAAAAGAACTAGTAAATATCACGGATCTGATTCTCAAAGAACAAAAAACTATATATTGGACCTTTATTTTTTAGTGATTCAATTTTGATTCATACTTGGTAACACTAAACAAAAAATTCAATATATTACCAAATAAGAAAAGAAAGAAAAGAAAGTCTCATCGGCATCTCATCGGCACGAGTTAGTAAGTTAAAACTAGTGTAGAAAAACACCAAAGAACATTTATGAGTTACACATGGTTATTTACTAAATTTATCATCACCTTGCTGTAAATATTTTTTATTACTACAAGAAAATAAAAATTATTTGTTGCTTCATCGGCACATTAATCTTTTTCTCGCCTCATCGGCGTCTCATTGGCACGAGTTGGTAAGTCAAAACTAGTGTAGAAAAACACCAAAGAACATTTATGAGTTACACATGGTTATTTACCAAATTTATAATCACCTTGCTGTAAATATTTTTTATTACTACAAGAAAATAAAAATTATTTGTTGCTTTATCGGCACGTTAATTTTTTTCTCGCCTCATCGGCACGAGTTGGGAAGTCAAAATTGGTGTAGAAAAACACCAAAGAACATTTATGAGTTACTCATGGTTATTTACCAAATTTATCATCACCTTGCTGTAAATATTTTTTATTACTACAAGAAAATAAAAATTATTTGTTGCTTCATCAGCACGTTAATCTTTTTCTCGCCTCATCGGCGTCTCATCGGCACGAGTTGGGAAGTCAAAACTGGTGTAGAAAAACACCAAAGAACATTTATGAGTTACACATGGTTATTTACCAAATTTATCATCACCTTGCTGTAAATATTTTTTATTACTACAAGAAAATAAAAATTATTTGTTGCTTCATCGGCACGTTAATCTTTTTCTCGCCTCATCGGCGTCTCATCGGCACGAGTTGGGAAGTCAAAACTGGTGTAGAAAAACACCAAAGAACATTTATGAGTTACACATGGTTATCTACCAAATTTATCATCACCTTGCTGTAAATATTTTTTATCACTACAAGAAAATAAAAATTATTTGTTGCTTCATCGGCACGTTAATCTTTTTCTCGCCTCATCGATGTCTCATCGGCACGAGTTGGGAAGTCAAAACTGGTATAGAAAAACACCAAAGAACATTTATGAGTTACACATGGTTATTTACCAATTTATCATCACCTTGTTGTAAATAGTTTTTATTACTACAAGAAAATAAAAATTATTTGTTGCTTCGTCAGCATGTTAACCTTTTTCTCGCCTCATTGGCGTCTCATCAACACGAGTTGGTAAGTTAAAATTGATGTAGAAAAACGCCAAAGAATATTTATGAGTTACACATAATTATTTACTAAATTTATCATCTCTTTGTTATAAATATTTTTTATTACTACAAAAAAAATAAAAATTATTTGTTGCTTTATCGGCGCGTTAATCTTTTTCTTGCCTCGTCGGCGATGTAATGTTTGGCTGCACTTTTACTATTGTACTCGCCGCTATGTTAAGACTTAAATTATGTGATCGTCAATTTCTTCAGAAGAATAACTATACATTCGGAATTCTGAATTGAGTTGGATTAGAGAGCATAATTTAAGTTGACATGACTTTCTTTTGTTAAGAAACTAATTCTATACCAGAACTTAGATCATTAAAGCATTTGGAAGAGAGAATTGAAGAGGGAAGATTATTGTATATCAAAGTTCGTAAAGGCAAATGATTTTACAGACAGCACTTCAATGTAACAGTTCATTAAATGATGTTTCTGGCTCTCTATTACTTCAGCGTTGATTAGGCGCAGTTGTGCCTAAAAATAGTTTTTTTTTTAATATTATGCTATTAAAAATAATTTTAAAAAAATAAAAAATACTATTTTAATATATTTCCGAATAAATACATATATTTTCAAGAAAAAAAAATTTTAAAAACAATCTTCATTATATTCTTAAATAATCTCTAAGTACGTTTTCGCTTTCTTTCCATGACTTGTATATTAGACAAACAAATAAGCCAAGATAACAAATAAACCATACCACCAATGTGATTAGTCAAGAAAGGATCAAATACAACGGCCAGTTATGCAGTACACATGACTGGGAATGGCCACAAACCTCAATCGGCCAAAAAAACTACCATAATAAGACCTCTTGAGCCTAGGCAAGAGCGAGCATAATGAAAGTGTCAAACCCATCAGCTTAAACCAATTGAGTTCTCACATTTGACACGACCTCTCCGGTCCCCAGATGAAGCAAAATATGCACCACTACAAGGTCTCCTACATATCAGAAAAAGGATTTGATGGATAAACAAAATGTTCTTGATTCTCCAGAATGCTGATGTCAGAAAATCATACTGTAGAAGCCGCTTAATGAACATCATTCAGATGAGTTCTCGTGCAGCAGTACATATTCTCGGCTGAAACAAAAACAGGACATGTAAATTATTTACAATGAGCCGAGCATAACCAGCTTGGGAAAAGTCATTCAGAATTCTATAAACATTCATGTCAATGTGAAGCATTTCATACTGGTCAAGACTAGAACAGATTTTTCAAAATGTCAACTTGCCACTGGAATTAATCTCTATACGAAAGTGTTTCACACATCAAAATGCAACTTACTAATGCATTTAGCTTCCTACTTTTGTTTTGTAAAGCAGGAAACGAATAGGCCGTGACTACTACTAAATTGCACAACATTCAGATATTCAAAGTTTGCCTTCTAACGAAAAAGAGAGTTTTGTTATGTATAAATGGTAAGGCAAAAATTTATGCGCTCCATCTATAAGCAGGAAAAAAAAAGAAATTATACTCTTATATAGGAGAAAAATTGTCACGATAAAATAGACTAGATTGAAGCTATATCAAATATATAAGCTTCAAGGGGTGAAAAAATCACAGCCTCGACTTTTAGAATCAGAGACAATGGTATGCCACTCAACTTCCCAATAGCTTTTGAAGAACATGGAAAAGCAGACCCAAATGCCTAAAGAGATGAACACAATCAAATCACAGACAAAGCATATATTGTATGAATACCATAGAAAAAGAACCTACTTCAGCCAGTATAATAACAGTGGAGAGGCAAAGATAGTTTAGCATGATTCATACAATAAAAAATGGACGTTGCATTTTGATTGGAGGCCTACCTACTATTACCAAATTTTATTGTGTCCTTTTCAAATAGTTCATAATAACGCTGAGGTTCAATGGGATTATCCTGCAAATGCAGAAGAAATTTTAGATTCAATCACAACAATAAATAAGAGAAAAGCTCAGTATATGCTAACTTGATATTAAGAGAGATTGCTCACATTAATGAAAGTTTTATTTGTGCTTCCAAGGTCCATTACGTAAGGCCTGTCCATGGCATACGGAAAATACAAAGTTTGACTAGGAGATGTGATAAATTGCCATTCATCAATGAAAATAGTCATATGACACAGCTGATTCTTACCTTACTTGCTTTTTTAACATGCCATCAGGCTGCTCCTTTTCTACTTGCCTAACAACCAGAAACATGAAATCATAAAAATGTCCTGAAACAGCAAAGAAGAAAAAACTGCTAATTTTAGATCTACCGGAATTGAATAACAGCATGTTGCTTGCTGCATGATGGATGGTCTGTAGGAATATCTGCCACCCTCCTTTCTCTCCCAAAAAGGTAACAGCTCTGACGATGTATATAAAGGGGTTCTGTTTACCAATACAATTGTTAGAAACATAAACATCAGCCAGAGGGTGAGTTAACAGGTTTCTTCCATAATCAGAAATTCCATCCTGAACAAGGACTGACCATAAGAGAAATAAATCCACATGCAATGTGGTAAACAATGGTGAGTCAACACCACCAAGTACAGAAAAGCTCTCGTAAAAACAGAAGGAAATTAATTGACTATTGACTCCTTTCAGATAAGGACTAAAGGCTGTGCACTCTCTTCAGAGGAAAAAAAATTATTTTGTTTAGATTGGAAAATTAAATTGTTCAATGTTTATACACTCTTGTTTTGAGAGCAATATAGTCTTTTAAAGAGCTCTTCAAGGACAGCTAGCAGGGGGGCAGAACTTGAGTTTTTGGAATGGGAAAGGGGGTGCAATATGAAAGCAATCAGGGTAGACTTGAAAATTAAATAACAAAGAAAAATCCATATTAATAATAGATAATTGTATGGGGGTGCAAAACATGTATTCCTATTAAATAATCCTTAAATGGAGGAGAAGAACTAAAAATCTTCAAATTTGAAGGACTAAAATTTAAAATCTCTACGACTTTGGTGGCCCCCTCATAATAAAGTACAGTTCTGTCATTGAGAAGCAGGGAAAGAAATTGTCAGGAAAACAAAAGAAGTCATGTAAGTTCTTCACAAGACTTCAAAAAATATTTAAAATTTCCCCTTAAGAAGTGAAAGCTTCAAGACTTAACCAAAAGGTCCACTCCCGACCTGTATCCTAGCATCTTACACATGTATCGAAATGTAACCCTGAATTCTACTAAGATTTTGCAGCTGCTATATATAAATTTGTTTCAACTATACAGTCTGATAACCCAGCATCAAAGCAAGCCAGACACATTTTAATTTGATGACAGTAAAAATGCATGATTTGAGAAGGCAATGGATGATGTCTGATTTATGGATTTCCAGGACTCCCAGAAACATATACATATACAACATGCCATATGCAGGACCTACCATTCAGAGCCTCACCACCCTTAAAAACATAAAGTCGCCATCTTACATTAGGTTTCTTAGCATCTGGGGGCTCGGTGAACAGCAATGTAACACCTAGAAAATGAAAAAAACCAATTAGCATAAGTGAATATGAAAAAGGAAACTACACACATCATGTGTTGGTAAAGCTTTTTCACATCAGGCACGAACCAAAGAAAGAAAGAAAATAAAAACAGAATATGTTTTGGCCCAATTTGTAAAACTGCTTATGGAGATCAAATCCACCATCAATCAAGAAGCCTCAAGTGCCTGTGCCTAATTCTTCCTCTCATACGGATGTAATTTTAAAAGGTATAGCCTATCTGTCACTTCAGGGAATCTACTGTTTTCTTTCTTGCCTCCCAAATGCTGTTAAACTTCCCCAATTATTTTTCAAATGACAAAACAACTGAGTAACTCTACATGGATTCAACTAAACTGACCAGAAAAATGATACGTTTATGTCAAAATGTGTAAAGCAATTGCACGACAAAAATACCTCTATATCTAAACCAACTAACCAAAGATGCCAAACAACTTTTAGCTTGCCACCAGATTTGTATAAAAGAGGTGAGAGAGAGGTTCAGCAGAATTATTAGTGATAAGAAAAAAAGGAAATTCTCTTCAGTGAAACTAAAAGCAATGTACATATCACCCACCTCTAACTCTATTGGTTTCGGCAGCAAGCTTTCCAGATAGCTCAAAAGAAGGTTCGTGCTGCAATTTGTAAAGATAATGATCAATACTGAGGTCATTGGCTAGACACAATGAAGATCTATTTTCTTAGCCAAACAAAAGTATGTTTACAAACTAAATAAGGAGCATTAAGCACAGGGAAGTAAAGCAACCACACAAGCTGTTCCTACCTTCTTCTTGACTTCCAAAGCCTCCTCAGCAGCCTTCATCTTAGCCACAGAATCATCATAATTGTCATCATCACTATTCCTGCCCAAGCAAATTTAAGTAGGACAATTTATTATTATTATTATTATTATTTAGGTGTTTCTAAATAGCATTTCCATGGTAGAGGCACGTTACCAATGTTCCAGTCCAAACATGAGAAAAAGAAAAGCTTAAGAAGCAGCCTACCTTTGTTCAGCTCCCCTTGAGTTTGTCCCCTGAAATAATTAGTTTTTCCAATCAGTGTTTCATTCGAGAATCTTTTCAAGAAAGGCAATTCCAAAGATTCATCAAGGTTTGAAATCTTAAAAGATAGACATAATCCACGACATTTTCTGTTCAAGGAAAAGATTGTAGACTTCAGGCCAAAATGATTTGGGGCCTTAATTTTCGAGCAAAACATTCCATAGGTTTCCATTGGGATTCTTTGTACTCTAGCAACTTCTAGGGTTGGGATTTTGTTAATTATAATGTTTCTGGCTAGTGGCTACTTGTTTGGTTTTGCTATGGATTATCATTACAGTGTGAAAGCAGTTAGGAGAAGAGCCAAAAGAGGAGATTTTATGGTTATAATGAGAGATTAAGGGGTTTGGTGGGGTTTCTTGATGAGATTTATGTTAAAGTTAATGATTTGAAATTCATATGCAAAGTGCAACCAGTAAGTTAACAACGGGAATTGAATGGGGTTGTTTGTAAAGGTTATCAGCTTTTAATACTACCAAGTTTCCAACAACTTCATGAAAACATATACAAACCTTTGAATCAAACAAAAACAATTACACAAAAAGGAAAAAAGAATTTATCAAAATCCAAATACACAAATCACATTTAGTTTGAAATTATGAATTGCAAACAGAAAAACAACACAAACTAGCCTACATTCATCAGCAACATTGTGAAGCAGATAATTTTTAACCACAAACAACACAATAATAAGATAATTTAATAAGAAAAGGAAAAAAAAATGTTTAGACCAAAGTGTTGTTAGGGGTGAATATCACCAGACACCTCATTGCGGTCTCTCTCTGTTTGAGGCAGCGGCGATCGAGACCCATGCTTGCTCCTGTTGCGACGGTCTGATTCCAATGGTGAAGTAGACCGCCCCCTATGTCGTCCTCTAGAAGAAGACTTTCCTTCAATCTCATCCCTCCCTGACCTTCTCTCCTTCCCAACTTCCCTCTCTCCTCTTTCTCTACGATTCCTCTCAGCTTCTCCCTCCCTTTGCAAACCCTTATCGCCTCCCTTTCCAAGACTCCTTTCATAATCTTCTCCCTCGCCCTCTCTTTCCCTTCGTGTGCCACCCTTCTCGCTTCCCTTTTTGTCGTGATTCCTGTCAACCTCTCTATCTCTCATTTTTGCACCCTCTTTCTCATCTTGGGATCTCCTTAATCTTTTCGTTCTTGGCGAAGGAGACCTCCCGCGATTTGAATTTCTCTCTTTTTCAACTGGGGAGCGGTCCTTTTGCGAGCTCCTGTGTCTTGCTGGAGGAGATAGAGGAGGAGACATCTCCCGCTTCTTGGGAGATTTATTATTATTATTACTGCGGCTAGAGCGTTGTTGTTGTTGTTGTTTCTCTCTCACTGGGGAAGCATCTCTATCTCTATGAGAGCTTCTATGTCGATCCCTGTGTGGAGATTGGGATAAATTGCGCCCCATTGCCACTGATTTTTCAATTCCAGTGGACTCTGATAATAATAGTAATAATAATAAACCTCACTTAAACCCTAAGATTTTGAGGGAAGAAATCAAAAGCAAGAACTTAGCTAACTTGGCAGCTAATAGTCGACTGTAACGTTCCAGAGAAAGTGAAGATAGGGTTTTCTTTTTTCTGTTTATTTCTTTCCCCGCTTACCCGGTTCGGTCAATGTTATAAAATCCGGACCGGTCCGATCAGTTAGCCCATTATTAATAAGTTGGGTTTCATTATCAGATTTTTTTTATAAAAACTGCATCATTTTATTTTAAAAAAATAAAACAATATTATTTTAATAAAATATTAAATTAATCAACTAATCTATAAATTAATCCATGATCTGCTTTGAGCTGGCCCAAACCTCGAGAACAGTCTTGTAACCATGGGTGTGTGGTCTTAATAAAAGGAAAACTTAAAATATATTCTCCGACTAATGGGTAAAATCTTTACATTCAAACTATTTTTATATTAATTTTACCTTTAAATTGTTTTGATTTCTTAATTAGAATTCTTGTTAAAATCACCTAATAAAAATTTAAGCTTTTCACAAAATACAGTCCTTTATTTTTAATTATTTACTTCGTAAATCATATCAAATTCTGTTTGAATATATAAAAAAATATCCAAACATTACTAACATTTTTTCTAATAAAAAAATATTAAGTTGTGTGAATTAATATGATGTGATCTGATTAATTTTATAGATCCCAAAACAATATGAAGAATCAATAAAAACATAATTTAATTTAAAATAATATCTTTAAAAAAAATATTAAAACAACAATATATTAAATTTACATTTATCAACCTAGGTATCTATTCAAATCTACAACTTGAATCATAGGATAGCCCTATAAAAAATAAATAAAATCAAATTATAAACTCTAATTCTTAATCAACCCAATATTAAATTATGAAATTTTAAAAAGTTTAATTAAAAAAAAAAAAAGACTTAGGTCAACTTGGATTAACCAACCACACCCATGACATAAGTCATTAAACCAAAATAACCTCATAGAAAATAAATTGAAACAAATTATAAAACCTAATTTCTAATCAACTCAATATTGATGGATGAAATTGAAACAGAAATAATTCAAAAAAATAATCCAAGTCAACTGGATTAATTCACCAAGTCCGTGACCCGAGTTATGAAACTAAATAACCTTATATAAAATAAATTAAAATAAATAATAAATCATAATTCTCAATAAATTGTTGAAAGATAAAATACAATAAAATTAAATAAAAAAGGACAAAAAAAAATAAACCTTGTTGGTTAATTTAATTTATCAAGCTCAAGACTCGGGTCATGATAATAGAATAATTTTATAAAAAATCAAAACAAATTATAAAATTTAATTTTCAATAAGAATTATTAAATAATAAAATTCAATTGTTAAATAATGAAATAAATAAAACAATAATATGCAAAGATGGAAACAATGATTTCCCCTCCTTTAATTAGTTCTTCTTGATAAAAGTGCAATTTGGAATTAAAATACAAATGAAAAGCTTAAAGCTTTTAATTGAAAATTTATAAAAGTTTAAGAATAAATTGATACTAAATAATGTTTGGTGGCAAAGGTGAAACTAAACTATTTAATCATTTAAAACATTTAAAAGAACTGGGTTATTTGAAGGGACTCCACTATTAAGCAATAAAGCAATTGTTTCTTTTAGCTTTTATTTTCAATTTTGTTTTCCATTGATTACATTCTTTGATGGCATAATTCGATGGAATTGGTATTGCAATTATGGTATAATAACTAAATAAAAAATATATTAAAATGTAAAACATGAAGAACAAGTTCATTTTGTCAATCTTTATTTTGATCTAAAAATTCATTTTAATTGTGTTTTTAGTTCATGGATGAAAGATAAATTCACTAAAAAAACAATAATGGAGAGAAAGTGGTTGATTGTCGCGATTTTAGCCATAAAAATAATTAAATTTAGTGTCTAAATATTCCATTTGATAAGTAAAGTTTGATGATGATGGTTATTGACATTCAAATTGCCTAAAAAGAATAGATCGAGGCTTGAAAATATTTGGGGTCTCGAGTTTATTTTTTATTTTTTGGCTATTTTTTACACAAATAAATTTGTTGAGTTATATATTTTGTTTTTCATGTGTTTGCAAGTACAATAAGTTGTTTGGTCCAAAAAATAAAATACGAGTTTCTGCTTAATTTATAATTATTTAGGTTGCTGGAATCTAGAAAAACAAACGACACATCATTTTTCTCAACAAATAACATATTGGCCAATTTATTTTTTTTTGCGTTTGTTATCGAGGGCTAAGCGCACAACCTAACCCTTTTAAATTGTTTTCTTTTTTTTTTCTTATGCACTAAAACAAATATTATGTTGATTCATTTACTCTTTAATTTTAACATGATTTTTAAATAGTATTTGAGTTTTTATTATTTTCTCAATTATTATGTATCTAATATGAAAATAACAATACTAATAATAAATTGCTCGTGAAAATTTTATTCATTAATTTAAAATTTTTAAATAGATTATGAATATAATTTTAACACATTTATGATCATTTTAGCTTTGAATAGCATATAAAATATGGACATAATATTTTATTTTTTTCAACTTACTTTAACAATTATAAAATATTTTTTTAATGAAAACAATTATTTTAATTTAAAAACATTGTGTTTACTAAGATGAACAAGAGATACATTAATAAAAAAAAATAGTTTTACACTTCAAAAAAAATATATATGTTTTGTAATGATGTAAAATGACTTATATTCTTTTCATTAAAAAAAGTATTATTCTATAATCAAATAAAAAGAATTGAAAAAGCTACATGAAACACTGGATTACATATCCTCATCTTTATCTTAGCTTCTTAACTTAATTTTTGATTTAGTCAATAAATTTTTACCCAAAAAGTTGAAAAATTGGGTAAAGATATGGAAGTAAAAAATCTCATAATATTTGTTGAATAGTTATCTGAGGGAAAAAGCTATTTTCCATTAAAAAGCAGAAAATCACTTGTAAATGCATTTGTTTTTTAGCTTATAGTTTAAATATCATTCTAACATTTTTTTCTTATAGTTTGTTAGGTTTAGATAAGGTTTTTTTTTTGTGATTTTTATATTCACGGTAAATAAATTTAATGTTTAAGAAAAAAAGAGAAGAAAAGTTTGGATGTTAAATTGAAGAAAAACATAAATGTTAATCCCTTAACACTTTCCATGGATATTAAACATATATTTAATATCAAGACTAAAGGTCACAATTTTCTAAGTAAATTATAAAGTAGTCCCTCTAGTTTTACAAAATGAATTAAATAGTCCTTTTAGTTTCAAAAACCATCATGCATAATTTAATATTTTTTATCTCAAAACATTTATTTTTTTTCATCAATATTTTAATTTTCCCTTTTCTATTTCTTGTAAAAAATGGAAAAGAAACAAAACAAAATGGCTTAATGATGTTTCAAGGACTTAATTGCATCTTGATGAAAACAAGAAGGATTGAATTGATAGAAGCCCAAAACGGGGTTTCAATGGGAATCCAATCTCAAGTGTTTGTTTATTTTACATGGGCCATGATCCTGGGCTTGGACCTGGGTTTCATGGATTCTGCTTAAGCTCACCTTTATCATTGCCGATATATCTGCTTCAATGGGCTTTGATCGTTAATCCTAAGCTATCACTCCAGCAAAGAAATAAGGAAGACCTAAATTTAGTACCAAACCTATTTATTCAATCTCAATTGCATGCCAAATCTATAAATTTAATCAATTAGGTCTCAAATGTTTTCTCTATTTCTAAATCGTGTTCTTTTAATAGTTTTATGTCTAATGCATATATATTTATGCACTAAAGCGTTGTTGACCTAAGAACAATTCACAAAAAAATTATTAAATATCAACGTTTTCGATTTTTATGCATCAAAATTAGACTAATTTGAAGAGAATTTGATAGGTATACCATGAACTTCAACCAAAAAAAAAAAACTTGATTGAGAATTTCGTGATACATTCGTGGCCTAATTGATAGAATTTATAAGTTAGGGTTTCAATTAAGAATTAGGATATAGGTTTGGGACTAAATGGGATGTAATTGTGTAAAAGCACGCACATGCTATCCTAAATGTAAATTGCAACAAAAGAAAGGAAAGGACAGGAAAAGTGGAGCTCATCTCCAAGCTGGATTGTGCCATTAGATGTTTGTTGTCTTGTTCTATTGGCTGACTATATATATATATATATATATATATATATATATATATATATATATATAACAATGGCATTTTCATTAAAAATAATGTTAAATATTAAAAAAATATGTAATTAAAAAGAGAGAGTCTAGAGACTCTAGACTGTGTACACCCTATAACCTTGAAATGGGGAACGACAAGCCATGTAAACTTCTTCCAACCACACTTCCCAAGCTCCTTGTCTCGTGAAATTGGAATTTTTCAATTGGTCATCCCATTGAGCATATGCACTAGTGAAAAAGATCGAACCACGTGGCCTTGAAATGGGCAACGGCGAGCCAAGTTTACTATTTTTCTAGCCAAACTCCTAGTCTTATCAAATTTAGAAATTTCAATTGTTCATCCCACAGTGCATATGCACCGGGGAAAGATGCATTGAATTGCATATCACTTTAATTAGAAGTCAACTAGGCTCTCTGCCCGCGTTTTTATCATGGAGCCATACTATTTTTTTCTTAAAAATGATCTTGTGGAAAAATTACTGTGTATGTATCGTGTAAATAAATTTATTACACTGTGAACTTTATTATAGATATAAAATGCTTTTATTATGGATAATATTGTAGCGTTGAGAGTGTTGTATTTGCTGTTTTTTAGTCAAAAAATAATACTGGAAATGTTACTACTAAGAGTGTTGTATTTTCTGTTTTCTGTCAAAAACTGCTAAGTCTGGTTGGACAGGCAGACCCAAATCGCTTTAACAGGTGTTGTGTCTAGTTATCTAGCAGACCCCTCAGCTTTTGGAATGACTCACTAGCATTGAGTCTAATTGCCCAGCCAGACCTAGCAGCTTTTAGACTTCTTGGCCACCAGATCTAATGCTCTTGGATTTGATATGATAATCAGACTCAATGCTATCGGGTCGACTTTTCCGCCAGACCCAATGTTATATGAGTTTATCGTTGCAGCTAAACCCAAGACTATTTTTTGGTTTGACCATTAGACTCAAGACACTTGATAAATTCTCTATACTCTTTATATTTTTTATATTTGAAAAAAAAATATTATTAACTAGCTATGAAACGCGAGCCAATATGTTAGTTGTCTTCAAGTGTTGTAAGTATGTTTTTAAAAGAGAAAATTTTGTGGCTTGACGTGTAGATTTGATTGGGTTAAATAAATTAATTTTTTTAATTAGAAAAAAAAACAATATAGAAAATGATAATAGATAGATCAAATTTAATAAGAAAAATGATCAAGATAACATAAGAAATAAATATTTTTTTCAAAAGAAGACAATGGATGCATCTTAATTAACAAACCATTAAAAATAAAAGAATAACATGGGATAAAAAAGACATAAAAAAACCCTGGTTAATTTGAGTTAGCTTGATAAATTTGTAATTTCGATAATTAAAATCGAGCTAACCTAGGATATTTAACCAAACCTATGACTTGAATCATGAGATTAAAATAACCCAATAGAAAAAATAAATAGAATTGTAAAACATATTTGTTTTTTTTAAAAAAAACATCAAAATATACTTTTTTTAAAAAGAAAATTTTAATATATTTTCAATTAAAAATTATATTTAAAATATACTCTTTAACAAATTACCAAACTCGGCGAACCGTATTACCTTCTGTCTACCACACACACCAAAATCCTTGTCTTGCCAAATTAAGAAATTTCAATTGTTCATCGTATAGAGCATACAAATTAGAGAAAGATGCACTGAATTGCATATCACTTTAATTAGAATACAAAGCTTCACCATCCTCCAATTTCCTTGTATAAGATTTATCCCATCAATTACTAAATGTTTGGACAGTTTTTTTTACGGGGGTGTGTTAAAAAATAATATAAATTATTTTTTAGAATTCATCTAACAACTTAAGCTATTGGGTTGAAATAATTATTTAACATGATATTAGAGCATTGATGACCAAGTGGTCAAGAATTTGAATTTCATTATTTCCATTTATTTGATAAAAATTAAGCACAAGTTAAGGTAAACCTGTGCAAATTTCAAGCCTCAAGGGCTTTCACTTAAAGGGACTTGTTAGAAAATAATATAAATTATATTTTAAAACCTTATTTTAAAATTTAAATTTTTTAATTGAAATGATTCTTTGATAAAAATAATATTTTTTTTTAATGAAAGAAGATTAATATAAATCTAGAATGAAAGGTTGACTGAAGAAAAAATTGGAATCAATTCACTATAATTTTAATTATCAGTATCTTTTGAAGAATAATTTGATTGATAAGTTATAATATTTTTTATATTATTATTCAATACATAATAATTTTTTTTTAGAGCTTGTTTGAAAGTATAGTTAAAATTGCTTTTTAAAAATTATTTTCGATATCAGCGCATTAAAATGATCTAAAAACACAAAAAATATTAATTTAAAGCAAAGAAAAAAATAAAATTTTTTAAATTTTTTCAAAAACATTTTTGAAATGCAAAAATAAACAAAGCCTTAATATATCAATTTTACATAAGCCGGTAAAAAAAATAAATCCTTATCAACCTTAAATATTTATTAAACATTTTAAACACTTCCACTTCTGAATATTTTAATAAATAACGTAGTGATTATAAAATATTAAATTCAAACAAACAAGCCTCATAACATCATCAACTATAAAATTTAATAATTAGATCCACTTTATTAAGAGTTAAATATTAATTAAAAAAATTATGGAATTGGTTATTTTGGAATCAAGTATCAACGAAAATAATCATATAAAATTGGATAAAAAAAATATTTTTATATTTGAAATTGTATTTGAATACATTTCAAAAATATATAATTTTAAAAAAATATTAAATTAAATTTTTTTTAGTATCTTCTATTATAATAATAAAAAAATATTTAATATGTATTTTGTATTATGATATATATTTTTGAAAAATTATTTGAAAATATATAAAAATAATTTTTTATTTTTAAAATCAATAAATCAAATCTATATAACAACCCACAGTTTTTTCTCGAGGCAGTATTTGTTTTTGGTTTTTTTAAAAAGACATCGTCCACAATCTTCCACATCACCAGCATTCTGCAATCCTGCAATCTGTCTTTTCCACCAACCAAACAAATCCCACGTGTACTTACTTATTATGTCCAAACTATAAGAAAATCCTTCAAATCCTCCTTCAAAGTGACATAAATCCATTAAAAAAACAATCCTTCAAATCCTAATGGCAGCGACCACGACCGCCGCATCTAAAACCACAGCAGCAGCAGCGACCACCGCTGCAACCATCACCAAATCTCAATCTTCCTCTCTCCTCAAACCCTACTCTTCTTCGCAGTTACCCTTCAAAATTTCCAAATTTACAGCATCTCGCGCACCTTCTAGGTTCGCAATTTCTTGCACTCTGGCCCGAGAGGCTGTGGTTAAAATGGAGGACGAGGTGGATTCTGACCCGGCCCAATGGCAACGACCCGATTCTTTTGGTCGGTTTGGTAAATTTGGCGGGAAATATGTACCTGAAACCCTTATGTATGCACTCACTGAGCTTGAATCTGCTTTCCATTCCTTAAAAGATGACCCTGAATTTAAGGTATCTCTGCCTACCTACACATACATTGGCCTTTCTCTATATATTGCATTTGTGGGCTTATTTAATTTCTCTGGAAAAGAATGTTTATTTCATTTTCGGTGCCTATTATGTATAAAATAAAGTAAAGAATTACAAATTTGAAGCAATTATTTAGCGTTTCTGGTGTATAAACATTCGGAATCTTGAAGTGTTTTTCTGTTTTTACACAGCACATTGCCTGTAAAGAATTTAAGTATTTGTGGGATTCATGAACTTAAATATGAACGTGGGTTTTCAAAATACTGAATTTGGAAGGAACATGTTGTGACAAATTTTGGTTGAGTGAACGTATTTGAAAAAAATAAATTTTTTATTTTATTTTTAATTAATATAATTTTGGGTGTTTTTATATTACGGTTGATATCAAAAATAATTTTTTAAAAAACAACCGAAACATACTCCAGCTCTAAAAATGTAATGCAATGATGCCAGAATATTTCTATTAGTTGAATAAAATTTATGGAATGAATATTTTTACATTGCAGAAAGAACTAGATGGGATATTGAAAGATTATGTTGGAAGGGAAAGCCCTCTTTATTTTGCTGAGCGGCTTACAGAGCATTATAAGCGTCCTAATGGTGAAGGGCCTCATATTTATCTCAAGAGGGAAGATTTAAACCACACAGGTGCTCATAAGATTAATAATGCTATTGGCCAAGTCTTGCTAGCAAAGCGTTTGGGAAAACAGCGGATAATTGCTGAAACCGGAGCTGGTCAGCATGGAGTTGCAACTGCTACCGTTTGTGCACGGTTCGGTTTTCCATGTGTTGTTTACATGGGCGCACAAGATATGGAAAGACAATCGCTTAATGTTTTCCGGATGCGTCTTCTTGGGGCTGAAGTGAGAGGAGTTCAATCTGGCACTGCAACCTTGAAAGATGCTACATCAGAAGCTATACGAGATTGGGTGACGAACGTGGAGACAACACATTATATTCTGGGATCTGTTGCAGGGCCACATCCTTTTCCCATGATGGTGCGAGAGTTCCATAGGGTTATTGGTATAGAAACAAGAAAACAGGCACTGGAAAAATGGGGTGGGAAGCCAGATGTGCTGGTTGCATGTGTTGGTGGTGGTTCGAACGCAATGGGACTCTTTGATGATTTCATTGAGGACAAGGATGTTAGGTTGATTGGTGTGGAGGCTGCGGGTTTAGGTGTCGATAGCGGCAAGCATGCTGCCACTCTGACCAAAGGAGAAGTGGGGGTGTTGCATGGAGCTATGAGCTATTTGTTACAAGATGAAGATGGACAAATAATTGAGCCTCATTCTATTAGTGCAGGGTAAGACTTCTGGTTGACTTTTTTGATTGCTTTTATTTGTTTCGTACTATCACATTCTTCCCTGTGCTTATACAATATGATTGTTTTGCATAGGTTGGACTACCCTGGAGTTGGACCCGAGCACAGCTTCTTGAAAGATAAAGGGCGTGCTGAATACTATAGCGTCACAGATGAAGAAGCTTTGGATGGTCTGGAAATCCTATTAAGATTTATTGTTTGCTCCATTTTCAGGCTTTCAAGATTTCACATCATTGATTTTCATTAATGCTTTCTGATTCTCTATGCAAACTATACTTTCTCAGTATTACTGGGTTTCTTCTCATGTGATGCAACAAAATTATAACATGTCCTTTCTCTCTTGTTAACTAGTTTTTTAATCTTCACGTGCAGCATTCAAGAGATTATCGCGATTAGAGGGCATAATCCCTGCTTTGGAGACATCACATGCACTGGCGTATTTGGAGAATCTCTGCCCCACTCTCCCAGATGGAACAAAGGTGGTTCTTAACTGCAGTGGCAGAGGGGACAAAGATGTTCAAACTGCCATAAAGTATTTGCAGGTTTAATGGTGTTTGTGATGCTTTTTGTTTACTTGATAGAGGAATAATAGGCAAATGCTATCTTGGTCATGGAAGTCTTACAGCTTTTTTTCTATATGAAAAGCTTCGATGTTGTCAAATGTGTTGGCAGAACTCCATTTTTCGTCAAATCAAATTGTGGATTTTTGTTTTCATTTACTTGAAATACAGACATGCACGCACTCCTTCATATATGTATCAGCAAAGTTGGTGCATCTAATGTATGCGGGATGTGCTAGAATATGTATCAATCCAGAAATTGGAGTAAAGCATGCATATTTGATATTGCAAAATAATTGAGGTGATGTTATTCTGTAGGATGCTTCGGAGTAATAAAATAACAATATTTCGATGCTATTTTGTTTTGAAAACGAAAGTGAAAGCAAACTAGCAGATGTAGCTATTGTTTAGAACTTTGATATTGTTTAGGTTTACGATAATAATTGTTTAAAATTGTTTTTTAAAGTATTATTTATTTGAAATTATTTTTAATATTCATATAAAATAAAGATGCAATTTAGATTTAGAAAAGAGAGATTATTCTTGGAGCACATAAAGAATACCCAAAACCTTACTTAAGATTATTTTTGTGAATGAGCACTGCAAAATAAAAAATAAAGAAAATGAAGATAGCAAGAGCAGCAACATGAATGATTTGTGCGGTAGCTTGGTAGGAAAAGTTGACGAGTATCTGTGAGCAATTCAGAAACTATACTTCTTTTCCAGGAAAAAAGTTGTGAGAGGTAACTTGAGCCAGATAATTTAATCCTGCCATTTACATATAAAATATTACGATTTTCTTAAAGATTTATACGTGAAGTAGAATATTCACAAAAAAAAATCATAACCCATATTAGACAGACAACACTTTGAGAGTATATATTATCGTGTAGATTGACAATGAAGATGCTGAGAAATTCGTCGACCTTTCAGTGCCATGGAGAGACGGTGCCTCCAGTTGCCAGTAGAGTCTATTCGCACCTTAATGCGTGAAGGAGCCGCAGCCACCCACTTCGTCCACTCCTCAATCAATCCCTGAGGAAGATATGTTAATAAATCTTAGCCGACAACATGAACTCATGCCCTTTGAAAGAGACGCGAGCTTTGAGACTTGAGCAGTACTATATTATACTCGGGCACATGGACTGATGGACTGTCAGATGGCAGGTATAAACTCTCCATATCTCAATGTTGATAAAGGTTGTAAATTTTATTTTAATGTTTTGATTTTTTAATTGGAATAAAATATTTTAGTTTTGGAGTATTTTAATATGTTGTTTTAGGATTGTATTGTTCACACACATATATATTTAACAAACATAATTCAAATTCAAAATAAATTAATTATAAATTATGCAATACAAATACAATGCCAAATAAATATAATTTTAAAATTTAAAATATTTTTAAATAATCAAGATTAAATAGAACTTTAACTTAAAGTAATTCAACTTAAACAAAATATCAAAATATTATGACAATAAAATGTTTTAACACAAATATTTTAAATATAAAGTTAGGTCAATGTTATCAAGGCTAATGAAATCTAAAACATCTTTTATTTTGCTCAAATTCCTACAAAGTATAAACATGAAAATAACAACATAAATATAAACTATATATATTAGTGATAAATCTGATTTTAAAAAATTAATATCATTGTTAATGAAAATAATAATAATAATTTTCAATATTATTATTAATATCATTGTTATTGAAAATAGTAATGAAAAAAAACTTTTTATACCTTGATGGTTTAATTAATTTGTTCAATTTGATTCAATGATTTTTCAAGAACAGAACGAAAATGTGAAATGAAATTGGAACGTTTTGACCGAAATTTAACCGAAAAATCTAGAACGGATCAAAATTCAAAATGAGATGAAACTTGTTCTATTTTATTCTGTTTTTTGAATTAATATAGAATATTTTGACCATTCCCAACAAAATAGAACAAAATTGACAACTTGATGTCAACGAAAAGTAGTATTGCCCCGTTTTTGCACATGAAGAAATCTAGAGGCTGTTCAACAACTTTAGTTTTGTTGTTCAGCTTTATTTGGATATGATCGTTTTACACCACTTAGCACAGTTGATTACCAAATCTATGGATAATATTTTGATCCAGAGTACTAATAAGCTACAAGATCGATTATTATATCTAGCATTACTCTCTTTAAGTTTTGTTCAAGGCAGTTGCTCCTAGACTTCTGCAACAATGGAAACCAAAGGATATGGCAACAAGAACCTTGCATAAGCTAGGGCATGAAGGGCTGTCTTTTGAATTAAACAATGATGATTCAGATTTCATCAACAAAATTCTTACACTCTCGTTCCAATTTTTCCATGTACTGCCAATTATTCTTGAAAAATATACAGAACTAAAACTACTAAATATATAATGACTTCCATCATTTGTTTTTTATTATCAACCCGCGGATAGTTATTGACACACCACCACCTAATCTGAAGGTCTCCGGCTGGCGGCATGCTTGTTCTCTCATCATATATTACATGAGGAGTATTAAAATTGCCAAGTCTGGTGCAATCACTGCTTAGCCTGCAAAAAACCAAAACAAACGATTAAATTACATAGATAAATCATGTTTACCAGAGGGTTAACAAGATTTGGAATCTTAAGCAGAGAGCTCTTCCTCTGAAGGAAGAAACCAAGAACGTTCCAAGACAAAAAAAAAACAGTAGGCGTACCTAGGAACAGATTGAAAACGTTGTCTTCACAGAGAAATAAATAGTAGGAACCTAGCTTACAAAATTCTTAATGTTAGGTAGGCATTCTGTATGGTCCAACCTAACTAACAGACAATGTTTAAGTCAACTAACTCCAAAAATATTACGTCACCTAGGCGATCAGCTTTCAAAATTGGTAGTTAACACCTAACCCCATCATTAACTTGTTCAAGTGCTTGCTTGCTACAGGCAGTTGACGTCTCTACTGTCAGTGACCACCATGCTGCAAGGTTAGATGATGAAAAGAAAAGTGCAGGAATTACATTTTCTACCGCATCTAACAGTCAAACACAATCCCGTAAAATCTCGATCCATTTATTGCCAATTTTACGTAACTCTCAAAGTCACTATAGCACGGTGACTGAAGTTGTCGTAAAATTTCCCTTGAACTGAAGCTAATCAGCACATTGTGCACGTGATGTAGGTAAAAGATCGATCTCCCATATCTGTATTTATCAGAAGAGAAGCACATGGCATAGTTCCCTAAGTCTTGGATCAGGAGTTCAACTACCCTTGCATCTGATATTCAACTTTCTTTTGTATTCAAAAGCATTAACTGCCAAAGAGCAAGTTGAGATGAATTCGGTAGTGTGGTCCGGCTATATTGTATGTGTATTGTATATTTCTTAAGCAGGCGACTGATATTTCTGAAACTTATAGAGGAGACAGCTTTTTATGCTTAGGATGCAACATGAATACTCTCTCATGAGCCCGTGATAGTTGATACATCTTATTCCCACCTAAAGCATTTCCAGCTTTTCATTTGGCATCTTTAACATTCAGACAATTGATAGGGGAAAAATGCATACAGATAAAATTTCAGTTCGTTGCATACAGAATTGTCTCAAGGGCATGCATGTCTTTTTGAAGATCTCAGGGGTAAAATAGGTGAATTATGAAGTGTCATACTAAATTCATCAAGAGAAGAGGGGAAAATTACCTGGGAATACAAGAAGGTTCCAAGGACAGCGATGGCCGCTCCGAGAGCATTGACAGGCTGGACAGGTGTGTGGAAAATGATAATGGAGGAGACTATGACAGATATACGCTTCATGGTATTTCCAATGCTAAAGGTCAAGGGAGAGATCTCATCTAGGGACATGTATGACACTTGATTGTAAAGATGATAGAATACACTTTGTGCTGCAATCCACCTACAAGGCAAAATAAGAGTCACATAAGCATTCGTTCAACAAAAAGCAACAGGAAAAGGTATAAATATCACCACACAAACACATGCAGAAATCTGAAGTCAAATTCCAAAGAAGATGAAATACATGTTTTGGATTATTGTACAGGAAAATTAAAAGAAGCTTGCAGCACATTGCAGTGAAATATTCACAAAAAGGTGGTCAATTCAAAAAAATATTCTTGTCAATAAAATGAAGGGCCAATTAATCAGAACAAAATGACCAGAATTCATTTCACATTCATCAAGCATAAACCAAACGGGACCAAATTAGCGATTAAAGCCTTCAGATTGTGCTTCACGTCTAGTACCAACTCGATTCAATATGTTGTACATCAGACATGACATGCACAAGTAAAACTAAAGCTATTTGATTAAATGCAAGACTGCATAGAAATCTAGTTGTGAGCCATCACATGGAATTTTACCGGGATGACTAAATTGTTTTGCAATATAAACCGTTAAGTTTTTCAGATAAAAAATACCTATAGACCTCAAATTTCTTGACAACAAGAGACAAGAATACTAGGTGATCTTATTATTGGTCAATCAAACAAATTCTTGCAAATTTAATTTACATTATGATTTTTAAAAATTTCTACCATGTAAAAACAAATCCATGTGGATGAAAAGTGAGCACAGCCAACCAATACAAGGAAAACTGAGTTTGCAGTTGCCAGCAATTACCATGCAATATTCGGTCCAATTTCAGAGAGGGCTGTCTGCCAACCTGCAGCCCACATCTGTGGTCCCTCCACAGCGATAGCAAAAGGTGTGAGAATCAAGAGTGACAACATAGAGAGACAAGCATAGTAGTTCATCCCACTAACAGACTTCCCCTTCATGCCCTTCTTTGAAAATATGTTGCGGAAAACAAAAGCCAAGTTGGAAATCATGGCCCCCATAAAACCTGAAACAGACAGCCAATCAAATTCATAATTCTGAAAACAATCCTTAAGATCAACATTATTGAAATCATGTTCTAAGCCCTGATAATTTCCTGTAATGACTGAAATACAAGGAAAATGCCAAACCCATGTCACATGACCTGCCAGAAACCAATCACCATAAAAAGAAAAACAGGCTGACAGCTTGACTCCAATACAGTCAGAAACAATGCGACAGAATTAATTTGAATGATAGGAACTCGGATCATAATTTTGGTTTGATTATCATGAAGAAAGAAAGGAAAAGTAAAGAGTGCATTGAATTTGGTTTTAAACAGCACAAATTTCGGTCCAAATCTTTTATTTAAATGGAATATAGCTGATTGAGTGTTGTCTTTTTTGCCATCTCAAATTCCATGTAAAGAAAGCTCTGAGATCAAAACTGCTGTTTGGTTTTTTCCCCTACATCTTAGCAAAACTATAAACAAGTTACCGTATATTTTAAGATAATCAAATCAAATTTCAACAAATGAAAGCTAATATTCTTACCAATCATGTTGAAGTTGAGCTCAGTAACAGCAGCTAATGCACAACCACCAATGATCGGAACAAGGGACAGGTAAACTGATGAAGGGAAAGTCTCACCCAATATGAACCTTGATACCAATACGCTGAAAGCAGGCTCACCACTCTTAATGATATGGGTAAAGGAAACTGCAACCTTCGACATACTCACAGTTGCTGCTACATGCCCAATTGTATGAGCCACAGCAACCTTAAAGAGAGAATAATTATTAGAAACACAGAGTTGCAAAAAAAAAAGAAAAGAAAAGAAAAAATGAAAGCATATCATAACCAGATTACAAATCCAACGACAATCAAATTTTGTTTTGAAGAGAAGAAAATTGGAAAAACAAAAATCTAGTATAAATTGCTAAAAGAATTCCAGACCTTGGAAATTTCCCTAATTTTAATTCTAGCATCAAAAGCCACCATAAATTGAACCAAATTCAAATATCATCCTGACCTGAAGTGCATTCTTAATTTGTATCCATTTGAAACCAGTAAAATTAAAACAGGCGATTTGAAACTTTACTTTCTCAGCTTTATCAGCAATCAAACAAGGGCTATTTCATTTATCAGAATAAATAAATTAAAAAAAAAAAAAACATAAAAGCACGAATAACAAGCCATCATAATTTCCCTTCACTAATCTCTCAACTTTCCTCAGCTATCCTACAAAGGGAAATTTTCGTAACACCCAAACCAAACTAAAAAAACATCACTTTCCCATGTTTTCCATCATTTTTTTTTTCTGACAAACCAAACAAAAACCTCACTTTCCCATCAATTCTCTCACTTTTCTATCAAACCAAACAAAACCCAGAAATAAAAACTTACAGGGAATAAAGTCTTCCAAAACTCAAAATCAGTCTTTGGTGTCTCAGCAATCCGGGTAGCCCATGAGATCAACATCATCAGAGATCCACAAGCGAGAGAGAGTGTAGAAGTCAACCATGGATATGGAAAAGCATTCAAAACCTTCTTGTTGTAAATATTAAACACGACATTCAAAGCCCACCACGTAGCAAAGTAAATCCCAATCTTAACCTTTTTTGCAGCCTCTGATTTCACCTCAGGTGCCTCAATTGGCTCTGATCGATCAGCCTCATAGGCCTTGCATGTGATCAAGCTCCTCTTTTGAGGCTTTGACAAAGCAAAAGACTCAACCTTTGACACATGCAAGGGCTTGGACATTGAAAGAACTGGTTTTGAACTCTTATCGCCATTAAGTGAAGGAAAAATAAAAGATCTTTGTATAGCCGACGGGTTTTTTCGGCGAAAAATAGTGTCAGATCCGTTGATTGTTGGCGTTATAACAGATTGCTTGACACTGCAAATCATGATGTAAAAATTTGATCGTTTGACTCAAAATCCAAAAGGTTCTTAATGGGTTTATCTCAAAATCTCAAAAAACGAACTCAAAATCTGAATACCAATCCGTGAAGATCAAAGATCAAGAGAAAGTTTCAAAAACAACACAAACTCTAACAAACCAGTGTCTTTAAATATCAACCAAAGGGTAAAAAGCAGTGAAACATTCAGATCTTGAAGGGTTATATAATATTTTTTAATAAAATACAAAAATCACTGATTTATAATCTACGGACTAACAGAAATATTTTTTTTTTAAAAAGAGTGAAATAAAAATAGAGGTCTCTCTTTTTTTATTTCGTGGTGGGTGGGTAGAAAGAGAGGACAAGAGAAGAAGGTGGCTTTTAATTTTACTTTCTCTGAAGTCCCAGTCCAAATAGAAATTCAAGACTGACGTTCGGCAACGATCATGTGATCTCTTTTATACGTTTTAATAAATTTTCCTTCTTTTCAACAACTTTCTTCTTGGAAAAGGTAGATGGAAAAAAAATGAAGAAGAGAGTTTGGTGTCAATGGGGGCGGCAAATGTTACTGTGTGCAAAGATTTGTTGTTAGCAGAATGGGTTCTAAGGCTCTAACCAATCGAGCAATGTACACGTGTTGACCATTTTGTGTTTGCGTGAAGCATGAACATGGAGAGTTTGACATGGGCTCAAAAACTTTGACAAAGCTAAAGAAGAGATGACTTCTTCTAGATTTTCGATTCTCTTGAGAGTTCCATGTTCTCAGGATGGTCAAAGGATTTACATAATTTGTTTTTTACTGGATTGAGAGAATATACCCAAGTCTCTTCACAATACTTTTTGAGTTAAGAGTTGATTTCTTTTAATTTAATTGTGAAAAAAAATATTTTAATTGATCAAATTTTAAGTTTATTTATTAATAATTATGAGTTTTAATTTTTTCAATATCACTAAAAATTTATATAAGTATTAATTTTAGAGTCAATGATATTAGTTGAATTATATATAAACTAATTCGAATATTTATATTAATAATAATAATAAAAAAAATTAATTTATCTCAAATTTTTTAAATTTTGATGTGGATAAAAAGGGAATGGTGATAAAAAAAAATTATACCATATGATTATATAATCAGTATTATGCATAGAAAATGCGAACTCACACTAAAATTAATATGCTAAGTATTGAAATTATATAGTGATTCACCATTGTGAAAAAAGTTCATCTGCTTTCTCCCGTATTGCTACCAAGGACTTTTTGGTAACGTTGAAGCTAAAGTAGATTTGGGTTGGAATTGAATTTTATGAGATGTTGGCTTGTGCAGTTCAACAAATTTTTTATTTTTTATTTTTATTTTTAAATTAAATTTTTAGATGTTTTTGGATTTTTTTTAATGTTTTGATATAAAAATAAAAAAAAAAAAAACAATATTTTAAAATATTTTTAAATAAAAAATACTTTAAAAAACAATATCTATTACAATTTCAAACACGTTCTTCCTGACATAAAATACAATGATTCCATACTCACGATCATATGCATTTTTTATTTATAATTATAATAACTTAAGATCCAAACTATCTATATTAAAATTAAGTATTTTACAATCAAATATTAGATAAACCATCCATATTTAAATTAATTGTTTTTTCAAATTTACATACATGTATTTCTTCTCTTCTCAATTTTTTTTTTAATTAACATATTTTATTAATTTATTTTTTCTTTTCTCTTTTCCGCTTCACTCATAATTAAATTAAGGTAGAATTTTTTTTCTTTTCTTTTTCGTGTTTTGTTTGCATTATATTTATTATTTTATTTTATTTTTAAATTTTTCTAGGATTTTTTTTATAAGAGATTAATTTTGTTGGATTTTTTTTTAAAATTTTGTTATTCAATTTCAATTAAATTAATTTATTTGTTGTTGGATGATGGGTCTTGGAATATGTTTTCTAGGTTAGGTGGAAATGTTTTTTAGTTAATTTATTTCTTTGTTGTTGTTGTTTATTTTTTTGTGTTATTTATTTATTGTAAATTTATTTGAGTGATTTTTTTTTAAGTAAATCAGTTTCTAAATATTATTAAGTGTTGATTTATATGAATTTAATTTAATTATTTTCTACATATGTGAAATACAAACAAAAAAAACTTTGTGAGAAAATCTAAGAATTATGGTAGTGTATCACACCAGATGCACGTGAGCGCACAGAAAAATTGAGGACGGCAGCTTTTATAAAACCCTCTTCGTAAAAATCGACCTGTAGTCTCTTCTCCTTCACGTCGAAGAAATGGGAGTACTGATGCAATTTACAGGGCTAACATTTTAACCGCCATAACTCCACATGGCAGTAGTAAGAAATGAGTTAAAAAAAGAAGTTAATGCTATACAAGGAACAATGACACTTTCAATATCAGAAGCAGAGTGGCATATAAGAGGATTTTGGCCTGTAACTTATGTGAGGCGCTTGGTTGCGTCCATAATATATATATATATATATATATATATATATATATATCTTCAATGCTCTCCGTTATTGACTCCATGATGTAGTTGGGTTTATGATAAAAAGTGATTCTGAGCAGTTAGATGTTAGTCTATTATAACTAAATAAAAATCGATCCAAGACAAATTATATAAATAGTCTAGCAGATATATTTGGACTAGTGATGTTGGGATATTGCCACTTATATGATAGCATCTGCAACCCTACTCTAGAAGAGCGTTGCTTTTGTCAAAAGGCTACAATGATAGATGAGTATTATCAAACAAGTTGCATCAACCATTGATAAAATAATGCAACTCATGTGTTGTCATTATTAGTGCCATAATTTATGGCCAAGTTGTCTCACCATTCATGCTTATAAATAGAGGCATAGGTTAAAGAGTAAAATGAGAGAGTTAGAGAGTGTGAGAGAAACACGTGAGAGAGAAAAAGGACTAGCTGCCAAGCGCAGTAGTGTCTGTGAGAGCAACGGGAATAGAGTAGAGTGTCCTCCTCCATGTATCTATGTTGTTCCATTTTTCTATCTCTAATAATATCGACTTCTCCCGTGGATGTAGGCGATCTATCAAACCACGTTAAATATTGTGTCAGTGTGCTTAGCCTCCAATTGGCAACTATCAGAACATCACCGGTTGGAATCCCCAACAATTGTTATCAAAGCATATGGTTTAAAGTGGTGTTTGATTTTTGCCCAAAAATAAAGGTTGTCAAAATTGTGTTTTGACCATGCCATCGTGTAGAGGAGGAAGAGACGAGTACACTGGTGAAAGCAACGAAAAATTCTGTCGTGGGACATGGCCGTAAGTGCCAACTCGCACCAACAAAGAGGTGCCCACGCATCTTCTTCGTCCGGATGGGCTAACCTGACCCAAATACCAGACGACCTGACCCATGTGACTGACCTAGATGGGGATGGCATCATCATGATGTAAGCATGGCGTCAACATGCACAATTGGCATGCATGTCAACGACTAGTCAACACAGTGGGACCCACATGCCACGTCATCATCCGCAAGCCAAGCCGAGTTGGAGCCGAGCTGCGAGTCAAGGGACAAGTCCAATGTAACTGATCCTATGTGCAACCGGATTTGAGATTGAATTTGGGTCGCTCATCAGGCCATAATTGTTTTGATCAAATCTTAGCCATTTGAAATGTGATTTGGACGATTTCAGACTTGTTTCAAACTAATTTGATCATTCCGGATGCAATGGTATGATCCGATCGTTGAGATGGAGATCAAAACTAGTGGTGGTGAATTATTAAGAGAGATTACCCAATGACAATGAGAAGGCATCTAAAGGTCATTATAGTGGTCAATGGAGATGAAGAAGAAGAAGTTGCACACATTTGCCCAATTATGTGTGATGAATTATTAAGAGACCGTTTGGTAGTGAGTTTGAACCTGCGTTTGCTGAAATTTTGAATTTTTTTTTTTGCTAAAATTGAGTGCCGTTTGTACTTTTTGGATCGTTTTGATGTGCTGATGTCAAAAATGATTTTTAAAAAATGAAAAAACATCATTGGCATGTATTTCAGCACGAAAAGCTATTTGAAAAGCAACCGCTATCACACTGCCAAACACGCTCTAAGTGGGGAGAATTTCAATTGCCTTGAGGGAAGGCAAAATTGGTACACAAAATTAGAACACTCTGGACACCCGATCATGTGGATAATTAGAGGTGTAGTGTGAAAAATGATGAAGACCAATCTTGATAAATCTAAGCACTAGTAGTCTTGCCAGATGTTGAGAAATCAGGTATAAATTCAAGATACCCCAGATCACTTGTAAAGGAAAGCTTCAACAAAGCTAGAAAATGGTTGTATATACGGAAAGACAGTACAATGGATATATATGGCATAAGAAGTTTTATCTAGGAGATTGGGTTTTAAGCGGGATCGGTGTAACCCCTCCAATCTTTCCTAGGAACTTGCTTAGTTGAAGGATTATCCATACGGTACTATTTTTGTATATGTAACAGTCTGTAATGAAACTAGTGAAGACTAGTAGGATGATGGCACAAGGGGAACAATTGGGTTCTATATAATCAAGGATCTGATGGAGTGGTGATTTCTCCAAAGAAGTTAGATTCGGTAACTGTGAGTTCTCGAGGGGAGAATTGATGAAGACCCTGATAATGGAAGAGAAATACAGCAAGAGGATAAAGATTGGCACCCTATTTTGACTTGGATAGGTGTTGTGATAGGATGAGCTACTGTCAAACATAAGCAAGGAATAAGGAGAAATCTGGAGAATTATAATTAATATAAATAATTATATTAAGAATTTCAAGGATGATTATAACACAAATAATAATATTTTTGATATGAACACTTTGAATTATAAGATAAATAATAATATTTATAACACATATTATTATATTAAAAAAAATGACGTGGGGTTGTTCGCGGCTATGTCCAGGTCCTGCATGGGGTTGGGCGTGGACGCATCCAAGTCCAACACAAGGTTGGCCGGGGACGCGTCTAGACCCAATGTGGGTTGGGTTGGGTGGGGATGCGTCCAGGTCCAACATGTTATTGGGCATGGTCGCATCCCGACCCAACGTGGGGTTGGGCGTGGACGTTCGGAGGTCCAAAATGGGGATGGCCACAGTTGTGTCCAGACCCAACATGGGGCTGGGCACAGACGATTCCAGGACCAATATGTGTGATTAATAATTAAAAGTGCATTTTTATCAAGGTTTTATATCATTATTTTACACTTGAAGTATCAATAACTCCTTAACTAGAGCATGTTTTATAATAACAAGTCTGATAATATAAGATACCTTTAATTTATGGTAAATGTTCATTTTAAATGCATGCCTATCACATAAATCAAAGGATTGATTGATGAGTTTAACTATTGAAGTTGAGAAGACAAAGAGAGGGTTAGGCTTAGAAAATAGATGCTGATTCAATTCAAACTGGAATACTGTTCAGTCATTGGGTCATATCTGGAGTAGTAGATCTTGGATTTTAGTTTGGTTTATATGGATAAAAATTTAAGACATATACCTAAACCATTCATGAAGAGTCCAAGACTCAATTATACCGTTTGGAAGTCCAAATCTTAGCATCAAAAGAGAAGTTTGAATCTGTCTTGCAGTCCAAACACTGTTCAATGTTTAGCCTATATCTCGAGTTTTAGAAGTCTAAATGATCTCATTTGTGTTTTGTTGGAAAGTTGAGATAATTTTTCAGAACTTTCATGTAGACTATCTGTTCAAATTCTAATGTTAGCAATGACGTTTTCTGCAGACAAGAAAATAAGGATTGTTACCAAGTCAAGAGGTGGCCTCCCACTCAACAATTAGTCATCAAATCAATAGTTCTGAATTTTGGCCTATAAAAGGAGGCATTTGCCATATATTTAGGCATCTTTGTTTTTAGATCAAGATCATATTCTTGCTCTCTTTCTTTATATTTTTGTAATGCTTAATTTTTGCTTTCATTAATCTCTTGTTTATGTCTTTCATTTCCTTTACTATACTTATATAATCATGTTCTTCTTTTGTTTATTTATGTTTCTCTTCTTCATTATGTTTAGCTAAGTTTATTATGTTAAGGTGAAAAAGTTTCACTAATGGTGTTAGAATAGGTATAATATAAACTCAACATGGACTTCAATATTTATATCCAAGAAAGTTTGTTATTAACATGTCTTATCTTTTTATCTTATTAATTCTTAATACCTTGCTTGTTGAATGGTCAATCTATATTTGTGTTGTATAATACTTGGTACAACAAATACTTGGCACTTTCATAGCCAACCGTATGTTATAACTTACACATGTGCTATGAAATGAACTTGATTTGTTGTTAACATAAGTTAGCATCATGAATTCCTGACAATATTTAAAATTTTATTGTTACTTAAATAAGATAATTAATATGATCATGTTAAAAATTTATAATGAACTATTAAGGATAAATCATCCGATTGAAACCTTTTTTATATGTGGTTTCCAGTTGATTAATAACATTTTTTTATACTGTACTTACTTCTAATACTATTAGTGGATCCTCTAACCTTTATAACTGTTTTTATCATTGTTTAATCTTCACATTAATCTTACATCTCAAAGTCCTTTTGAACTCATCATCATCATCATTATTATTTATAATTTTATATAGTTTACCTATTTGTGGTTCGACCCCGGTCTTACCAGGTTATTTATTACTTCAACACCCCTGCACTTGAGATAAGACATCAATCTTTTGATTGTGTCAATGTGGTTAGGCGCGGTCACTCCATACCCAATGTGGGGTCGAGCAAGGATGCATCCAGGCCCAACCTGGAGTTGTCTGCGAATGCGTCCAGAGCCAACATGGGATTGGGCGCGGACGCTTCCAGGTCCAACATATAATTGGGTGCGGTTGCTCCATACCCAACATGGGGTTGGGTGGGGACTCGTTCAGGTCCAATATTTGGTTGGACACGGTCGCTCCAGACCCAACGTGGGGTTGGGCGGGGACGCGTCCAGGGCCAACGTTGGGCTAGGCGCAGACACGTCCCGGCCCAACCTAGAGGTGGTCGCGGACGCGTCTAGTGCAACGTGGTTTTGGGTGTGGATGTGTCCAAGGCCAACCTCGAGTTAGGCGTGGACGCGTCTAGGCCCAACATGGAGGTGGACGCATCCAGGCTTAACATGGAGGTGTACGCGGTTGGGCCTAGGCCCAATATGGAGTTGGTCGCAATTGCGTCTAAACCCAACATGGGGTTTGGCGTGGACACTTCCAGGCCTAACATGGTGGTGGACATGATCGTGTCCAGACCCAACATTGGGTTGGGCAAGGACACGTCCAGGTTCAACATGGAGTTGGGCGGGGACGTGTGCATACCTAACTTGGGGTTGGGCATGGATACGTCTAGGTCCAACATGGAGTGGACGCGTCCAACCCAGCATGGGGTTGGACGTGGACACGTCCAGGTCCAACATGTTATTACCAACAAAGAAAAACCATATAGTTGATTTGAAGGATAAAATTTAAAATTATTATTATTATAATTATGTGTGCCATAAATATTATTATTTTTATTATAATTGAAGGTATTCATATTAATACTATTATTTGTGTTATAAATATTACTATTTATATTATAGTTCAAAGCATTAATATAAAAAATATTATTATTTGCAATACAAATATTTTTATTTTTATTATAATTGAAAGCAATAATAATTATTTTATTGTATTTCAAACTATTAATATAAAAAATATTATTATTTGGGGTACAAAGATTATTATGTTTATTATCATTGAAAGTATTAATACTAAAAAATATTATTATTTTTTGCCCTAGCACAACATAGAGTCTGACCCTTAGCCCTAGGAATAGGGCAAGTCAGCCCCAACGCCACGTGGCATGCGGGTCTGACCCCGTAAAAGGATAGGCAACCCAAGCACTCGGTGTCTTGACACGATCAAAGATTGATGTCTTATCCCAAATGCAGGAGTGTCGAAGTAATAAATAACCCGGCAAGAACATGGTCGAACCACAAGGATGTGAACTATATAAAATTATAAAAACAAATGAAAAGGAGTTGAAGAGAACTTTTGAGATCTGATATTGATATGAGTATTAATCAAAGATATAAACAATTGTCAAGGTTAGAGGATCCACTAATAGTATTAGAAATAAGTATAATATAAACTCTTTTTATTAATCAACTAGAAACCACACATAAAGGATGTACAAAATAAAAAGAAAAAGAGTGATCTTGATCTAAATACCAAGATGCCTAAATGCATGGCAAATGTCTCCTTTAATAAACCAAAATTTAGAACTATTGATTTGATGACTAATTGTTGAATGGGTGACCACCTTTTGACTTGGTAACAATTCTTATCTTTTTATCTGCAGAAAATGTCATTGCTAACATCAAAATTTGAACAGATAGTCTTCATGAAAGTTCTCGGAAATTATCTCAGCTTTCCAACAAAACAAGAATGAGGTCATTTGGACTTCTAAAACTCGAGATATAGGCTGAACACTGAATAATGTTTGGGCTGTAGGACAAATTCAAACTTCTTTTTTGATGCTAAGATTTGGACTTTCAAATGATAGAATTGAGTCTTGGACCCTCATGAATGTTTTAGGTCTATGTCTTAGCTTTCTAGCCATATAAACCAAACTAAAATCCAAGATCTACAGCTCCAGATATGACCCGATGACTAAACATTGTTTCAATTTGAATTAAATCAACATCTCTTTTCTAAGTTTAGCATTTTCTTTGTCCTTTCACTTTCAATAGTTAATCACATCAATCAATTCTTTGAATTGTGAGATATGCCTGCATTTAAAATGAGCATTTACCATAAATTAAAGCTATCTTATATTATCAGACTTGTTATTATAAAACATGTTCTAGTTAAGGAATTATTGATACTTCAAGTGCAAAATGATGATATAAAACCTTGATAAAAATACACTTTTAAGTACTAATCATGTCCTTACATGGGGGCGCAGGCTTGGCTCCTGCCCAGGGCAAGGGAAGCCAGCCCTAGCGCCATCTGGCACTCGAGTCTAACCCAACACAAGGGCAGGCAACCCAAGCGCTAGGTGTCCCCACGTGGGGGCTTGGGTTGACTCACGCCTAGGGCAAGGGCAAGCCAGCCCAGTGCCACATGGCGATCGGGTCTGACCTAGTGCAAGGGCAGGTCATCCCAAGCACCAGGTGTTCTCACGTGGGGGTGTGGGCCTAGCTGATGCCTAGGGAAACCCTACCAAAACTTGAAGTGACCATCTTCTCCCTAAACATTCATTCAATGCCAAATACATCATAGTGAAAAGACAGCCCCACCTCTCCCATGCTACCCTTGCAACTCTTTGTGGCAAGGACTGGGTTGTTATTACACTGCTTCAATCCATAGTGCTCTGAGTCTAGGTAAATAGTAAAAGGAGCATTGAGCCCTTTTATACATTCATAATGATTGATAGAGATGATTTACCAATAAACACAAAACTAAAAGAAAAAAAAAGCCAATATAAACTATATTTACTAATCAATTACAAACTTTTAACTTAAATCTTCGAAAAACATTAGAAAAAGCATTAATTTAATATTTTTTTAAGAAAATATATTTTTAAGCACACTTAAAAACACAATATCAAATAGATACACATATATCAAGACATAATGTTTTTTTTTTAAAATATTATAGTGTAAAAGAAAAGAAAATTCAAATTATGTGGGAGTTAATCCGATGTCACTCAGTTAACTTGACAGATTCAAAGACAACTCAGAAAATTATTAAAAATAGATTGACTAAAAACTATTTCAAGATGATATCTTTTTTGAAAAAAAATATTGACACATAAACATATTGGATTGAACCCAAGTCAATTAAGTCAATATGTCAAATACGAGACATAGATCATGAAACCAAAATGATTATAGAAAAAAATAAAAAAAAATTATGAAATTTAATTTCTAATCAACTCAATATTGAATGATGAAATTAAAAAAAAAATTAATTAAAAAAAACCAAAAAAACAAACAACTTGAGTTAATTTAGGTTAATATGTCAAGCCCGCAACCCGAATCATGTGGCTTGAATAACCCTATAGAAAAAAAAATTAAAATAAATTATGAAGCTCAATTCCCAATAAACCCAACATTATATGATGAAACTAAAAAAAATAAAATAAAAAATAAAAATAAAAAACAAAATGTAACCTAGATCATGAGACTAGAATGAACAAACCTAATATTGAATTATAAAATAAAAATAAAAATCTAAAATAAACAAAAGAAAGAAAGAAAAAAAAAAACCCACCTTAATAATGCTTTGTGAGCCTCACAATTAGTTTTTGTTAATTTAACAATAAAATAAGGAATTATTTACTTTTTTTTATAATAAAATTGATGTTTTGTTCCAAAAATCACTATAAAACAATGCTCGGTAAAATTGGAAAAACGTTTTGAAAATTATTTGGAAATCAATAATCAAAATGAAGTTTTGGAGTATTTTTATGCAAAAACTTTTAAGAGCAATCATCACCAAATAACTTTATAATTATAACCTCTACTAATAGCGCTCTTTTTTTATTTTCCTTCAAAACTACCCAAAAACCTAGCTTCCTCCAATTTGGTAAGAAAACTAAGTTTAGAGGTAAAATATTTTTTTTATATGTGATCCATTTATTATTCACATATTTAGTGGGGATACAAACATATTTTCATATTTTTTTAATAGTGAAAAACCTTTACTACCCTTAAAATAAAATACTAAGATATTTGGTTGCTAGGTTTTTTTTTTTTTTTTTTGAGATTTCATGTCTTTTTGCAAAGTTTAATTACTACCTTATCCTTTATGTTAGAATTAATTAAGGCTTGCTTTGGGGGCATTCATGTATTTTCACTATTCATAGTGCGACGAAATCTTAATGTCTCAAAAAAATTTAGGCATGGTTTAGGGGCAATTTCGTGTTTACACATGAATTTTTTTTAGTTATAAGCAAGTTAGTTTAGAGGTAGATTGGTCTTTTGAAGTGATTAAAAAAAAGTTGTCAAGCGTATATGATATGGCATATGTACCTTCATAAGATGACTAACAATTCCTTCCACCATGTCATTGGATTCCTCATGAAGTTCTCTTTTACCCTAGGGGATGTGTGTTGCTTTTTGATGAACAGATTGTAGTCGGAGAAGCTGCCTTTGTTTGTTTTCTTTTCTCTATCCTCCCTCGCGATTCATGCCCAGCATTTAAAATTTCATGCCAGTCCTCTTGGTTGAGTATATTTGCATATCAGTCCTTATTCTTTGGATTTGTCAATTTTTATCTTGGCTCTTTTGTAAGTTATTTTTTCTTATTGCATCTTCAATCTAGAATTTTTATTTTTTAAAATTTCAAATTTGGTCGTGGATTTTTTTTCATGATTTTTTCCTTGCCTTTTTTTTTTTGTAAGCTTTCAATTATTTTCAATTTTATTCTTCAATCAATTTTATCATTTAACATTAAATTTTTTAAAATTCAAGAATTATGGTTTTTCCGGATTTGGTGCCTTTAATCAAATGACTTGAGTCATGAGTTTTGTAAGCTGACATGAGTTTCCTATTTTTTTTTTTAGACTTTTTTTCTTTTTTGGTCTCATTACTCGACTTTGATTTTTTTTTTTTATATAAATAGGCTTCGTGGTTTTTTTTTTTTATAAAGTTATCCTAATCTCTAGACCTAACTCCTGGATTTGATGGTTCAACCTAGATGGTTCACGCCATTTGTTTTGCCTTTTAATAACTTTTTTTTTCTTCCTTTTGGATACTTTTGTGTTATGATTTTTTTCTTTCAATATTTAATTTGTTGATTGATCTCTGAGGTTTTTTTTTTTTTTTTTTCATGCTTTCGATCAAACAGCCTAGGGCTTAGGTTTTATAAGCTTACAAGGGTTGACATCGTTTTTCTTTTTTCTTTTTTACTTATTTTTGTGCCATATTATAATTCAACATTGTTTTTTTTCTTGATTCTCTTGAGAAAATCAGGGTTATTGATTATCTTCATTTTCCTTTAGTTACAGGGTTATTCTAGTTTTAAGACTAGACTCGTGGGTGTGGTGAGTTGACTTGGGTAAGCTTAACTCTTTTTTAGGCTTATAATTGCTAGTTTTCTAATCCTTTTCATGATTCAACATTAAACATTTTTAAAATAGGTTTTGTTATTTTCTTTATTTTATTTTTTATCGGGTTATCTCAGTCTTATAACTTGGTCTATAGGTTAGGTGGGTTGACCCATCAGCCTTAGGTATTTTTTTTTAATTTATAATTGCTATATTTTTTTTCTTTTTGTATATTTATATTTTTAATTTGATGCTTTAATGTTCGGTTAATTGAATTGGGCTTTAATGTTTTTTCAAGTTTATTTAGATCTCAAGTTTAGTAGGTTAACATAGTTGATATATATATATATATATATATATATATATATATATATATATATATATATATTTTCATGTTTTCATTGTCCGACTATGTTTTTATTTTTTTTCCCTTATTTAAAACACATTTTTATTTGCTGAATATCTTTTTTTTCTTCAATTGTTTTTTTATTCAACCCGATGCAGAGTGCAGAGTGCAGCAGGTTACATAGTTAGTTTAGATCTAGATCTTGTAATTATATATATGATCTAGTTTTTTCTCTTTTCCAATAAATGTCTAGTAATTGTTTCTGGCTAGAAAAAGAGGATACATACAACTCAACATATTTAGATCTTTTTATCAATGAAACTTGGCAATGCGTAACATATCTAATCGCAAGTTATATTTTTTAATGATATAATATAAAAATAATGATGCATTTGTATTTTATTTGGTATGATGAAATTATTTTTTTCTTTTTAAAAATTAAAAAAACAAAAAAACAACACTAGTTATAGCAAGAGCTATTGTTATGCCAAAGCAACTATTAATGTTATCAAGAGTGGAATCAACCATCAATACTAATCAAAATATAATAGTAAAATCAAGCAATTTTAAGTGTTTTATGATTAACATACATTGATTGATTATGTGTCAATACATTTAAATTTTAATCATTAATATTTTATCATATATTAGAAAATTAATTCATAAATTGGTTTTTTTTTTGCCACATATGCAGATAAAATGAAAAAATAAAAAACATTGATACCAGATTGAAAAGAAGAATGTAGGAGAAAAACTTTTAACTAAAAACTTTGAAACATACACTTTTTATTAAATAATTTTTACTTTAATCAATTGAAGTATCAAAAACTTCGATTTAAGATGCATATTGAATGTTTCTCGGTAAAATGTGAAAGTAAAAATATCAAGAGAAATCTTTTGAACTAGATTAAGTTTTTTTTGGTAATGCGGAACAAATTACTATCTTTTGAACTAGATTAAGGGTGTTTGAGAACACAGTACAAGTTTCTTTAAATTTTAAAATTTTGTTTTAGTGTATTCTAAAAATATATATAAATTTAAAAATATTAAATTAATATTTTGGAGTAGATTTTTGATAATTTAAATGTACTGATATAAAAAATAAATAAACTTTGAAAAAAAATTATTTTAATTCAAGTAAAAAAAAACTTTTTTAAAAAGTATCATGCATTATATTACTTAACACAATCTAACTCATGATATATATTTGAGAAATCATGGTATTTTATTTTGGTATAAAATAAACTATAGATAAATTAGTTGTATGTCCTCTTTGTACGGGAGTGAAATAATTTTGATTATTTTATTATTTTTATGTAATGAATCGTTTGATTATTTAATTATGTTATTATAATCCTATTTATGTGTTGCGATAGTAGTTATAATAATTTTTATTTATATTGTTCCTATTGGGTTTAAATAAAAATAGTAATACTTATTACATCCATTATAAATGCTTAATCCAAAATTTCAATTATTTTTATAACATTTTATTTTTTCAACTTGGTATCATTGTTTTTTTAATTTATTGAAATAGAATTTAAAAAATTCACATCCTAGAACTAAAAAAAAAAAGTAGTGTAACTTTTTAAGAAATAAATAATATATTCATTTTCTTGATGCATATCAAATTTAAAATTTTAATTAGTGTTGATTTTTTAAAGAAATATACTAATACATCACTTGATACCCTAATCTTATTAAAAGAAGGACTTAATTGAAAGTAATAAGGTTCAAATAATATAGATTCAACTCTTATGCTATCATGTACTATTAAAGAGTTCAAAAGACTTTGATGTGAGTTAGGGTGTGTTTGGAATTGTAATGATGGTTGTGGTTCAAAGTGTTTTTTTGATTAGAAATATAATAAAATAATATTTTTTTTATTTTAAAAAAAAAATATTTGATATCAACACATCAAAACAATTTAAAAATATAAAAAAATATATTTTTTTAACAAAAAAATAAAATTTTAAACATAAAAACAAAAGAGCATTACAAGCAAAATGAAGTTGCAGGCCCATATATGCATTTATCGGCAATGTACACATCCGAGTTCAAGCTTATGACTTTTGCAACCAAAAAAGAATAAAGAAAAAAGAAGAACATGTATATAAAAGTTACAAGATATGATTTATATTATTCTCAAACACATCCTTTTAAATGAAAGCTATTTAATGTTGAAACTTGCACATGCCATAATACCTTATACTTATTTTTTATAAAATAGAATAGAGGTAATGAGATTTAAACTCGTGATCACTTATCATTAATGTCAAATAACCATGTTAAAGAAGCATCTTACCCAAACTTGCTTTGATACCATGTTAAAGAACTATCTCACCTAAAAGCTTAAGCTGTTAGGTGAGGCTTTAATATATGATTTATATTATTATCTAACATACCCCTTCAAATAAAAGCTTTTTGGGATTTAAACTTGCAGATGCTCACACTACATATGTTTAATTTTTATCAAATAGAATAAAGATGATGAAATTTGAACTCATAACAACTTGATTAACATGACTTTGATATCATGTTAATGAATTATCTCAATCTAATAATTTCAGTTATTAGATAAAGTTTCAAGATATCATTTATATTATTCTCTAACAACAATATTTTTTAAAATCTATATATCATGAAGAGCCAAATTAAATTATAATTGAATCAAATTTGTTGACTAAGGATAAAAATAAAAGTTTGGGGATCAAAGTAAAAAAGAAACCACAAATGGATGATGATTTCAAAGTTCTTACAAAAATAAAGAGTAAAAAATAGGTTGAAAAATTGGGTCAGTGGCTAGAATCTTAGCAAAGTCAAACAACGTGCCGTTTGACTTTTTTTTTTATATAAAAAAACATTAGAATAGATGACATGCTGATTGTCTCAATTATTTATATATATATATATATATATATATATAGGCCCCCACATGAGCCCTCCTAAATGGGCTAGCTGTTGCCTTGGCTTATTAGGCCCAATAGTGTTTGGCTTTGTTCTAGTAATTTTGGTTTTAAGAAAAACAATCATGCTTTTTTATATGTGTTTTTTAATTTATATTTAAATTAATACTGCTTCTCTTTGATTTTTTTTCATTTAGCCTTTTTAAATTTCTTGTTTTTAAAGTATTTTGTAAATATTTAATTTTTAAAGAGATTTTTCTAACTCATCTATAAATTTTTTTTTTTATGTTTTATATAATTGATCTTTATTCTTAAGAATAAAAAAATATTTATTTTTGGATAATAGTTTTAGTAAGTGCAACCTTGCAAGATATTTTTTTTCTTTAATTTGATACAATCAATTTTATGTGTATCTATTTCTACAGTTATTTGATTAAATAAAAAAATTAATTTTAATAATCAAAGTCATTAAACACAATCAGGTAAATGAATCATGTTTCGAGATCTAATATTTTAATCTACACCCCCCTCATGTTTTTTTTTTCATTTGTTGACATAAATGATTTTTAATTTATTTAATTAGATACATGTATAAATTTTTTAATTTACACTTGATATTTTTTTATGTAAAAAAATATGTAATAAAAGTTTATATGTTTAATTTTTTTGTTGATAAAACAAAACCCGGTCCTTAGCAAAGAGTGAGTAAAATAGCGATTAATTATAACCACCACTAATAGAACTCTCTTTTCTCTCACTTAAAAAGAACTAAAACCTATCTTCTTCTTTTTTCTAGGCAACTGTTATGCATTTTAATTATGAATATGAAATATATTACTATTTTTGTTTAAACCCAATAGAAACAATGTATGCAGAAATAATTATAAATAACAATACATCCACAATTACGATAACATAATTAAATTACCAAACAATTTATTATATATAAATAGTTAAACGATCAAAATTATTTCACTTCCATAATACAGGGGCAGACGTCTAATTAATTTGTGTGCTTTTAACTTTCTTAGTTCTTATTTCCTCTGTATTTTATACCATATCATGATTTCTCAAATACAGGTCACGAGTGGCATGCAAAATCTAGTTGCAGGCCGTAGATTCGTTTGCATATAAAAAATATTTTATATGGTTTATACTAAAATTTTAAACCTGATATTCTAAGGAAAAAACCCATTTAATGGGTTCGCGTCACTTGATTAACCAGTCATATTTTAGATATTAAAAATATAATTTTTTTAAAATATTTTTTATTTAAAAATATATTAAAGTAATTTTTTTTTATTTTTAATATTTATTTTTGATATAAATATATTAAAACCATTCAAAAAATTAATCTGAAGAAAAAAATTTAAAATTTCATTAAAAACAGGTTGAATCACAGCCGCAAGCCAACTTAAAATACTTTCATTATAAGAAAAAAAAAATGTTTTTATTGTTATCATCTTCCTATGATAGAAAATTAAATTGGTCAGCAGCAATTTTTTCGCTTACCCATGAAGCCATTGGCCTGCATGCACCCAAAAAAGAATAAAAAAATAAAAATTGAAATGAGAATCTCTCTTTAGCCTGCAAATGTTGATGTCATTAGCTTACTTCATAAGTAAACCAAGTTTAAAGCAAGGAATGTCTTTTTTTTTTTTTTCCTTTTCTTTATGGGCAAATCATATTCCTTGAGTGGGATATAGGGACAATCATATAGCTCGAGTTTCATCCTTGGAAGTGGCAGAGCGTATTCTTCATTTAATTAATTGTTGTCTTCTTTTCAGGTCCTTTCGTTCGTTCCCCCCCCCCCCTAATCATCATTTTCTAAAGAAAAAGAAAAAGAAAAAAACCTTGAGAGATCATAATTAGAGCAACACTACATACATTAAGGATTATATTTGTGGTTGCAATCGATTGATAGAGAGGGGGTGTCTAAGTGATCGTGAATCTTCCATTCGTTTCTGTCTCTACGTACTACAAACAAGGTGTGTATTTCTACTGATTCTTGTGTTATTTGTTATTGTCTTTATATTATATTATTATGTGTTCATACATGTTTGCAAGTATGATCCACGGAGAAAGAAAGTGAAATATTTGTTCAATTTAATCCCTATTTTCTCCTACCAGACTCACTCAATTTCTGTATGCAATTTTATATCGAATTTTATCTCGTTGTAGGGTTATAATTGTAAATACAGATTAAATATTATTAGAAGAGCTTCGCATGTTTGCGGCGTTGCGACCAATATGCGTCCACTCTTGTATAATATCGGAAAACGGGGAAGATAAGGATTTCTTGTCTTTTATTAGTGTAAAGAGAGAATAGGAGTCCTCACCTAGTATTATGGTCACTAGAAACCCTAACTGGTCTCAGAGATCTGGCTCGGGGACTGGTTGCGTAAAGAGAAGATATTAACACCCCAAATACGCCTTATTTAAGGTAAACTGCATTGTTTAATTGTCTGATAAATGCTAAGGTATTTGTGTTATTTAATTGTTGGTTTGTCTAAAGTTTAAGATAAGTCTTTCTTAGTAAGGAGATTTTTATCTTATTGTGTAAAACCTAACCGTTCTAATGTCTATATATAAAAGAACTACTTTTTAATATTGAGAATATGTCTTACATATAAATTCATAATCCTAGATATTAAAAGAAAACAAAATAATTTTTTTTAGTATTTTTGAAATATTAGCATAATTCTAATGGCTTTAATAAAATGGTTATTAAAATCTATAATACATGCTAAAATATATTTTTTGAATTTTTATTGTATGAAAATATGATATATATATATATATATATATATTTTTTTTTTTTAATCTTTGAGAGACTTAATCGTATGCATGTAAAGAAGACATTTTCTTAAAGTTTTCACAATATTTTAGAGAAAATGGGGTATTTTAATACCAGATTCGTATCTTTACAATATAAAAATACAAACCAATATTAAGCAAAGTTGATAGAAAAATACGCAGGAAAATCATAAATTTTGAAAGGATTTTTGAAAAAAAAAAAATTTATATATTTTTTTGGACTGGACCAGACCCGACTCAACCATTTTGATTTAGGTTGGACCTGGTCTGACCCATTGAACAGTGATAAAACTCTCCATTGTTCACTTTACAAAACAATGGAGACTGCGACAAATGATGCATAAGAAGAAGGAGAAAGAGGAGAAGGAGGAAGAGGAGGAGATGAGGCTGACCTGGCGGTGGTGGTGTTGTCGTTGATGGTGGCTCAAAGTGGCAATGTTGTGGCCGAAGGGCTTATTGGAGGAACCAAGATCATTACACAAGGATTGAGATAAGAAGACTAGATTCAATCAATTTGACCTTTCGCTACCTTTTGTTTTATCATAAATCGAGCTACAAGTCGAATGTTTAGGTGATTCTAGTTGGTATGGAAACTAGACTTCCATACCTTTCCAACGGTTCATGACACACATTTTAATTATTTAAGATGAGAAAGAACTATTCATGTGAAGTTGGGATTTGCTGCTGCCAGACAGAATACGAGAATAACCGAACTTGTCTTATTAAATTAGTTGAGCTATTAAACTTTCTTTATTTTATGAGGAAACACTAGTTTGGGTTTTAGACATGTTTATTTTATTTATTTTAATTAGTTTGGTCTTGTTTTAGCTTGGGTTGATTATTATTTAAATTGGGTTTATATGTGACCCATTAGAAAAATTAGGGTTTTTGGCTTGGGGTATAAATACTCTTGAGAATAATTCTCAGCACACTTTTTTTTTTTTGGCTAATTACATTATGGTTTTTGCCGACCTTTAGTTGTCAATCTTGGTTCTTGATTGAACTTTCAACTCTTCAAAGAATTGACCTATTTTTGTTGTGAATTTATACTCCTTTTGCTCATCTCCAGATGTAGGCGTTGTGATTGGGTTGGTTTATAGTCTTGTTGCCTTGGAGCAGGTCTTCCATTGTGATAAACTCATCCTATTTTCAGTAAAAACTTGGATTAGATAGAACTTGGGTTCGCGAATTCCATTCAATTCTGCTAGGGTTCGCATCACTAAAAATCACTTTCAAAATTATCAAAAGAGTCTTTTCATATACACAAGTATCTCTTCATATGGAATCTTTGTGCAATCAATATACTTGTCATTAAACAAACACCTAAATATTAGTTTCAAATATACCTCATATCACAACCTATAAGAATATCTATTTTCTTTTATAAAAGAATCTAAAGGTCAACAATCTCTTATTTGTTTATGATAACAATAAATATGTAACTTAGATATAAAAATATGTCTCCCCCTATCTTTTGCAATATATTAGGTAACTCTTCATCCTTGAATTCCTTGTACTAGACATAACTTCAATTTCGTCATCACTACTAGTCTCTTGCTCTTCTTCTGCATCACCATGTTTTTTTTTCTTCAGGATGTACTCTTAGTTGGTTCTGAGAAACCCAAACATCATCCTTATTTAACATATATTTCATCTTGGTGAGGGTCTTATTATCTATTTCCATGAGCTTTAAATATGGATTCCTATCCATATCCGTCAAAGTAATCGTAAAATTCTAAAAAATAGAAGTTAATGCTTGACCATAAGGAAAAAACTTTTGCTTTTGATCATGTGGCATGATCATATTCCTAATCATAATATATATAAGATTTATTGGCCATCTTGTAATTATGCAATCGATTAAGCACATATTGATAAAAGTTACCCTATTAAAATGCCTTTTCTTTGGTAATATATTGTATGCTATTATCCTATGTAGCAATCTAGGTCTTAACAACAAATCCTCAATTTATAATCCTTGATTCCATTGTTATCCTCATATTAGCAAAAAAAAAAAAAAAAACACAACTAACTTTCTTCAAATAATATATTATGCTGTTACCCATTTCCTAAAATATAGTGTTTATATCAAAAGTATTGAGATCATTGCCTAACCCTCTTTCTCTAGAAATAGACTTATTATAAATCTTTGAATATCATCACCTTTGCAAGAGGTTGGATCATTGACCCTTTCACTCCTTGATTCCACATCTCTTATGCGTTTCTTGCTTGCCATTGTACTTAAATCTTCAAGAAATAAGCTAAAAATGTGATCAAGAGGATGGATTTTGGTGAGTGTTTGAGAGAGAGTCGGGGTTAGGGTCTGTTTTATTTTCTGATTTTGTTTCAGAAATAACAAATATATATATTGTCGAGCAACCGGTCGACTGATTGTTTTGGGTTAAGCTGAACTGGTCGATCGATTGCATCCCAAGTTAAGAATTTCCTAAAATTCTATCAAATCCTTTCTTTACACTAAAAATAAATCCTTTCCATATAAAAAATTATATCTAAAAAGAAAAAAATCGAGGGGCTAAAAATTGAAAATATGGATAATAGCATCATTATCAATCATCTAGCTCAACTGACCAACCATTTGATATAGTTATATGAGTCGATCGAATGGTTCACATAAAAACTAATATTTTTCAAATTTTATCATCCAGATATGTTTCATTAGTATAATATACCAGTTTGTCCACCCTTTTGACTCTAAAAGGGTATCTAACTCAAATCTTAAAAGGTTATTGTTCATACAATAGTCGTCCTATGTTTGTTTAGCATCAACCAGTCGACCGGTTCGTCTCAGAGCTTGGATAGTCAACGAAATTTTGCAACATAATAAATTTTCCAGACATTTCATGCTCACAAATATACATTTCATCACTTGAATATATCCAACTTATTTCCATTAACATATACATATAGGAGACACCACACACATCTTTAGCATGAGCAACATTTAAATTCCTTGTATTTTGCAAAATTGATCTTTACTTAGAGGCTTTGTGAATATATACTAATTGGTGTTCTGTGCTGATAAACTTAAGTACAATATCTCCTTTTGCAATGTGATCCATTTGAAAGTGATGTCTCACTTCTATATGTTTTGTACTTGAGTGTTGGATAAGGTTCTTATAAAGGCTTATAACACTAATGCTATCACACTTAATGAGTATATGATAAAAATAAAGTCAATAGTCTTCTAGGATTTATTTCATCCATAAACTTTGTACATAAAAACTACATGCCAATATATGAATATGTTTTAGTGGCTAATAGGGCTACTGAGTTTTACTTCTTATTAGCCTAAGATACTAGTAAGAATACTAAAAAGTAACATGTTTTACTAGTACTTTTTCTATCAACCTTGTATCCAGCAAAGTCTACGTTCGAATAGGTGATCAATTTAACTCATTTCCTTTCAGATACCATAACTCTAAATCTACAGTACTATGCAAAAAGTAAAAATAATAATAATATATTTTACAACACTTAAATGTGATTTTTTTGGGAAAGCTTGAAAACTTACGCATAAATATACACAAAACATGATATCAGGTTTACTTGCAATTAATATAAAAGATCTCTGATCATACCTTGATATTTAGTGATATCTACATTCTTACCACTTTCATCTATATCAAGATTAATTGATGTTCCCATAAGTTATCGACAACTTTAACATGTTCCATCCGAAATCTATTTAGAAGATCTTTGATGTACTTGTTTTGGTTAATGAAGTTGCCATCCCTTGTTTATTTGATTTTCAATACAAAGAAGAAGTTCAATGTTTCCATCATGCTCATTTTAAATTCATCTTCCATGCATTTTACAAAATTCTTACGAGGAGATAATTTTGCCATAGCTAAAACCATTATCAATAAGAAAGGATATGCTCTTGGTGCTTCTTTTAAATCATACATGGTTTTTTTTTTAAGTTTGAAAACATGATTGAAAAAAATGAAAGTTTTCAAAACCAAGTTGCTCAACATACACTTCTTTCATGATAAAATCATTTAAAAATGCATTTTTAACATTCATTTGAAAAAGTATATAGTTAGCATGACAAGTATAGACTAAAAATATCCTTATTGATTATAGTCTAGCTATTAGTGTAAAAGTTTCATCATAATCAATACATTCTTCTTAATTAAACTAAAAGTATCCTTATTGAATATAACATATGGCAACTAGTCTAGCTTTATTTCTAATTATTGTTCCATATTCATCATATAACGTTTCTCTTTTAGAAGCTATATGAGGAAGACTTTTAACTAAAAGTGACTTTTCCACCATTGATTTTGGTAATGCTTGAAAATAAAGAGTCACCTCTAGTTATATGATTTGAGCAAACATTATCCAAAAACCATTTCCTATACTATTTTGATTCCTATATACAAAAAATCAAGTTAAGGTTTTGGTACCCATACTTTCTTGATCCTAAATCTCTTTAGACTAACTAGTTGATTGGCAATAACAAGCAAACCGATCAAACAACTTAGACCAACTAGCTGATCGGTTGATCAGGGTTCCAAGAATCTCGATCTACGAGTCTTGAATTATGTAAATCCCCAAAATAAACCTTCTATTCTTCAACAAATCTAGTATTCAAATATCCATGAACTAGTTAGAGTATGATCTAGGATTGATACTTTTGTTTAGTTTTATCTTAGAGTAGATTGTTTATCATATATGTTTGGAATCCCTTGCTAATTTTGTAATTAGACAAATTATATAAATTTTTCTAAGAAAAACTCGTCGTTGGAACCCTACTAATAAGTAAAACAATCAACCAGTTCAGATTGGTCAAGCTAATCAATCAAAAGATTCTTAGAAAATCCTCAAGTTTTCATCAGTGATGAACAACTAGTCATCTAGTTCACGCAAAATTTCCAAGTGTTCATCACTGATGAACAAGCGGTCGTACGGCTCATGCATAATTCCATATTTAACATATTTTATCTAGGTGAATTCTTAGAACCATCTATCTATCTTAGATCATCTAATATATCAATTCTTTAATGTATGTAAAGTGATGTGTGTGAGTTCATTTTAATTGTACCATCAAGTAAGATATAAAGATTTACAAATTAAGCACTAAAATGAATATTAAACTAAGTCTTCACTTTTCTTCCTTCTTGGGCTTTTTGATTTATTTTTCATGAAATCTTTCATGCTTATTGATGTGATTTTCGTATGAAACATGTGTAAAGCTTATTCTCAACCAAGTATATTTTTAGTCCATTTTCTATTTTGTTTGTTATCATTAAAATATATAAAAATGTGATGTGTGCCTCTATAGGTCAATAACATCACCACCATTTAGAGTAAAAATATATTTAGACCAAGATTTGCTATTATCAATATCTAATTTAAATCTAGCTTTCGAATATCCATGAACTATTTTCTTAATTCTTTTTAAGTACTTATTAATATTTTAACTATTTTTAATGAAACCACTTTTTAATTTTTCTCATCAAAATGGATATTTCAAACTCTTTAAATCTTGTTTAAGTTTTTAAATGGATTTTTACAACTTGCATAATTTATTGGGAAATTCTTTAGATTCAAAACCTTTAAGTAGTGTAATATACATATCTTCATGAATATTCCTATACAAGAATGCATTTTTAAAATCTATTTGCTAGAATTCATAATATTAGCATATAGCTATAGTAATAAGGTTTTTACATAGCTACCAACAAAAAGGTTTCATCAAAGCCAATTCTTTTTCTTTACTTGTAACTATTGGCAACAAGTTTGGCTTGGTACATCTATACATTGCCATTTATATTAATCTGTTTCCTAAAAATCCACTTATATCTAGTGGATTTAACCCATTTAGGTTGATTAACCAAGTTATATTTAATCCATTTAGAATTTTATATTTTTGAGTCATTTCATGAAATCAATATTAGATATTGCTTTCATGTAATTGGTAGGCTCATTAAGTATGAGCAGCTCATCATTTTTAGCTTCTATGAAAAATCCATATCTCATTGGTGTATGACATCTTCTATTAGATTTATGAAAATATTGTGTTTCTTGAGCTTTAAGTTAAGCATCCAATGTTGTATATTCTAGCTCAAGTTCTAATTGGATGTTAGTTTATAGTTCTTTAACTTCTTCAAATTCTATTTTCCTCTCACTATTCATTTCAAGAATAAATTCTCTTTACAATCCTCTTGGAAGTCATTTCAGCGTGTTTTTTCATTAAATAAACACCTACATATTAATTTTAAATATTCTTTACACCTAAACCTATGAGAACGATTGTTTTATTTTTTTTAAAAATAAAAAAATATGTATCAATATCAACAATGTCATAACCTAATTTTTAAATTTCCATAACAATAACAATAACAATAATAATAACAATAATAATAATAACAAATGAAAAAATATTTTGAGAATTGGGTCAAGACAACACAAATTAAAGGTTCAGGGAGTAATAAGGAGGAAAGTATAAATGTGGATGTCAATTTGATTAAAACTTAGGAAAATTGATAAGTTTAGGGACTTAATTAAACTTTGAATTAGTTTAGTTAATGAAAACAGGGGCTTAATTAAAGAAATATCAAAGTTCAGGGTCAATTTGGGTTAAAATTTCAAGTAATTAAATTCTAGAGACCAAAGTGAATAGATGTTGATACAATAAGAGGGTTAATTGATTTTTTCAGGGGTAATTTTGAAAGAATTAGAAGTTAAAGAGTCAATTAAGGGCCGAATTGATTAAATTTAAAACCAAGAACTATTTTGTAAATGACGCTCAAATCCAGGGTCCAATTGCATTGATCCAGGGTTGAAATTTTTTTTAAAAAGGAAAAAGATATTTCCAATTTAGGGGGGAAAATGAAGATACCCATTTTAGCCGAAAAAGCGATGTTGTTCCAAGGAGGACTGTTCAACCTTAGTGACCAAGTTGGGCCGGTGGATGAAGCCCAGCCCATATGGCTGGGCTAGATCTAGCCTATAAAAAAAGAGAGACAAAAGCTGTTGAGACAGGGCTGGACTTGGGCCTTAGGCTCAGCAGGCCTAATTTTCCTTCGGTTAAGGGTGTATTTGAAAAAATACAACCTTATGTCCTTTTCCCTTTTTTAGTCTTATTTATTTTTGATATCTAGCCAAACAGGTCTTTTAAGATATAATAAGTTTCTAAAAATAATTCGGGGACCCTTTTAAATTTATTTGTGGATTCCTCATACTTTTTTTTAACCACTTTACTTAGTATTGAGTTGTAGACTTATAGTGTGAAATGCAATTCTAGTATATAATACATATCTATCTTTTTTTTCCTCTAAAAAAATAACAAAAATATGTCTTTTGCTTTCAATTCAAATTTTACTGGTTTATTCACTGGAGTTAGAGTCAGGAATATTCATATTCACTAATGTCAGAATTAGAAATATTCTCGATGTTTGCTAACATCAAAGTTAGGAATATTGACAATAAGATTGAGAATTATTTTGAATCCTCAATATTCAATGACACCAAAGTCAACAATACCATACTCTTTTGTTACATAATATTTATCAACACCAGTATTGCAAGTATTTGTAGTTGAATATTTATTAGTGCGAGAATCAGGAATATTATAGGCAGATATAAAAAATATAATACAACAAATCTTTATCTTTAGCAATTTAAAACAAAACCAGCAATACAACCTATCTCAGGCAGGATATTTTAAAGGTGATACTATCTTTTATTTTACTTAACAAGTCTCGTATCATATAATCTCTGCTAAACGGTTAAGGTTTCTAGTGATCATAATAGTAGATAATGACTTTTTAAACCAGATCTTTTTCCTCTTTAAAAACAAGATGTTAGATGTCTATTCTTGATCCTAGAAATTTGAAGGCCACCGCGATATCTAGTGTGACAAACAACTTTGATTAATTTCTAGTATTAATAAAGCATTAACTAGGAGCACTACGAACAATGTCTTGATATATTAAGAAACCTTGTAATTATCACAACTTTATAACTTTATTTTCTAAGCATCTTTTTTCTTAAGAACTTTATCTCTACTTTAGATTTATTAATCACAATCAAATGAATATTAAATATATTGATTGCACGAATAAAGTTAGTGGCATATACAACCACCTAATTAGAAAAGAAATAAAGTTATAATTGTTGGGCATACACACTAATATGAACTTCATGCTCTTTTCTAAATACTACAAGCATATATTCATAACTGAATATTTAAGCTCCAATAAGAACATTAGGCTTCACCTATAATTGTTGGGTATCTTGAAATACATACACATAGTAAAAACGGTAAATTTAAAAATTTTGGGGGTCCTAACGATCCTGTTAGACAAATCTAGAGTTGTTGAGGGTTTATGCAAAGATTAATTGAAGAACATATATTCTTTTTGGCTTTGAAAATTTGCTTCAACACTGAGTTGTTGCAAATCATAAGCCGACCAAATATTCGATCTCTAATAGTAATCCACACTAATGACCAGTGAGAAATCTCATAAACCCTTTTAGGAGAGAGATTGATATACCTTAGAGTGCTAGCTCTTTTTTTGTTTTTTTTGTTTTTTTGTTTTAGGTGTTTATGTATCGTACTTTTCTCACATTCTCTTATGAAATAATATGCATACCATTCTATTTATAGGAAAACTTGAAAACCCTATAAATAGAAAAACATCAATTTGCTCCTTAAATAATATTGCATACATTATTTTAGGATAATTTTATAAATTTATTGAATAAAATCCCTACTTGATTTTTCTAGGTCTAGAATAGCAATCCCCTGTATTAATTATATTCTAGTCCTCAATTTTGAAAATTTATTTATAATCAAGTCATATTTGATTAATCATTTTATTTTAATTTCTGACCAATGGTTCTTATGTGTGTGACCAATTGTTCAATAATTGATTGATTTATATTTGAAGATCAAGTACAATGTCTAGCAACTTGTCATGATCCCCTAAATATTATAAAAGTCATAAGTGACTTGACTTAACCTTTCAGTAACTAGTTTCTCAGTGTAATTATTATCCCTTCATCAAGAATGTTTTTATTTAGATATTATAGCATGGAGTATATCTGCTTTGTTAAATCATTTTTGTTCTCAACATTATAGTCATTGATTCTTTTTCAAAATTCGTTCCACCGGGGCCAATGATTTCACAATCAATAATATTTAGTTATCTCAAGTTTAAGGATCACTTACACAATTATTATATGAGACTTTCCATAGACATATGTAATTTTTCTTTTCATAAAAAAAAAAACATAATATGCACCAATCTCAATAGCTCTAATTAATGTTCAGTCTTAATAGAATATTGACCTAGAACATTTAGGAACAATATTTTAATGCAATATGAATCTTATAATTATAATAACTTTATGATTTTTTTGCAAAGCTTTTTTGTCTCATGAACTATATCTTTACTCTAGATTCATTAATTAAATATTAGATTCATTAATTAAATATAAATGAATATTAAAGATAAAGAAAATCTTTGTTAATAATACATATGTTTTGCATGAATAAAATCAATGCTACATTTAACGAACCAAATTACTACAAAGCATATTTCACTAACAATAACATTATTAATGAACTCTAAAATTTAGATTTACATGCCCTAATATTTAGTCTAATCATCTATCAATAGTTTTTATCATCAAACCTTTGATTAATTTTTAAACTAGGAAAGATGGAGTTCTCATTATCAGTAATCACTTTAGTTTTATCCTTTTTTGTGGAGCTCCATATCACACAATATAGCTTAAACAAGCAATTAAATCTCCAATTGTTTATAAAATATGTTCAATCCAAGCATATAAATCTATATTTTGACAACATAGCCTATTATAGTGCAATTAAATAATTGGCATCATTTTTTAACAATCTTGCATTTAATTATAGGTGAAGTCTTACCTTGAATATTAACGTATGACTTTCCAAACTAGCTTGATAAAATATGTTCAATCCAAGCATATAAAGTAGTATCGATCTCTCTTAAACATCATATAAAATATCAAAATAATCTTGTCAAACTGGAAAATCACATCTACTATTCAAAATATTATTTTGAGGTGCCTATTAACTTCTATCAAACTATGCATTTTGCTTAAAAATTATGAACAATCATTAACATGTAGATAAATTATGATATCAAGTTAAAATAAAATCAAAGTCTCATCTAGAAAGTTTTTATTCAATCATTCATATGATTGAGGTACGTAATATCTTTGCAAAGTTTCTTTCATTTCAAATGGCACACAACCTTCATCACATTTACTCATGCATTGCAAAATTCAAAACTTCTGTTTATTTATGAATGTTTATCCTTGCCAATAAAATATTTAACAAAATTATTATCTTATATCTTGACTTTCAACACTATTGTATCTCACTACCACCACTAACATATTTTATTTCCCCCATTTTTTTTTTACTACCATCATGGCTGCCGCCACCACTACCTTCTCACTATGACCTCTTTTTTTGTTATCATTGCTATCTCATCAGCACCCTTTTCACAATCATTGTCATCTCATGACATCCATCACCACTACTATTAAAAAATATTTTCTATGTAAAATATTTTCTCACCATGCTATTTCATACATTTATATGGTTTATTTTTCATAAATAATATTTTAATTTCAAGTTGTCTTTACTTTTTGATTCTCTACCCAATAACAATATAATCTTCATCGTCTTCAATCCTGTAAAAACAAATTTAAAAATTATTATAGAAACGTACCTTTCTCATATATTTGGGAAAGTCAGAACTTTATTCAAATAAATGAATTTGAAGGTATACTTTTGTGGCATAAAGATTCTGTCTTTAAAATGTATAGAAACCATATCAATATTCTATATTTTATTAACAGCATTATGACAATTTAAGATTGATGACAAATTAATTTGAAGATATTATAGTCTTCAAAAAAGAGATAACACCCTAAGTAACTTTTGTGGATGGCATGGATAGAGATTTAGATGAGGGGACAAGGGATTAATTGCTCGTTGGCATAGATAGATATTAATATCCTTTTGTTCCTCCCGCTATTTTATTGCTTTCCACTTATATCTTCACAAATTAAGGTGATAAAATTACTATTCTCATTTCTCTTATTTTTCAGACTGGTGGAAAATGGCTATCGAAAGAGCTGGTGGATCCATTGTATCTAAGATAGCCGAAGTCTTGGTTGAACCAGCAATCAAGCAGTTCCGTTATATGTTCTGTTTCAACAATTTTGTTCAAGAATTCAATGAACAAATGACGAGCCTGGCTTTGGCACTCTATCGTCTACAAGATGCTGTCGATGTTGCTAAAAGGAATACTGAAGAGATTGAGATTGATGTCAACAAATGGCTGGAAGATGCAAAAAACGAAATTGAAGGTGTGAATCGTTTGGAAAATGAAGAAGGAAAAAATGGCAAATGCTTTACTTGGTGCCCAAACTGGATGCGACAATTCAAGTTAAGCAAGGCACTGGAAAAGAAGACAGAGACTTTGAGAAAGCTTGAAGAAAATGGCAAAAAAGTTTCCCAAAGTGTCCCACAAAGCACCTCTTCAAGACATAGAATTTCTTCCATCAGAGGGACTCACACCCTCGGAATCGTCAAAAGAAGCTTTCGAGCAGATTATGAAAGCTCTCGAAGATGACAACGTCAATATGATTGGACTGTACGGCATGGGAGGGGTGGGTAAAACCACCCTGGTGAAAGAAGTCGGCAGGAGAGCCAAAGAGTCGCAGCTGTTTGATGAAGTTTTGATGGCTACACTATCCCAGAATCCAAATGTCATGGACATTCAGGATCGAATAGCAGATAGTATAGGTCTGCATTTTGACGAAAAGACTAAAGAAGGGAGAGCAGATCGATTATGGCAGAGACTGAAGACAGAGAAGAAGATGCTTATAATCCTGGATGATGTTTGGAAAGTTATTAACTTGAAAGAGATAGGGATCCCATTTGGTGATGCTCACAGGGGTTGTAAAATTCTTCTAACAACACGTCTCAAAGACATATGTTCTTATATGGAGTGCCAGCCAAAAGTGTTCTTAAGTCTCTTATCAGAAAATGAAGCATGGGCTTTGTTCAAAATCAATGCAGGTTTACATGAGGCGGACTCTACCTTGAACACAGTGGCAAAGAAGGTTGCGAGAGAATGTCAAGGACTGCCTATAGCACTTGTGACAGTGGGAAGGGCTCTAAGAGATAAATCTGCTGTTGAGTGGGAAGTAGCGTCCACAGAGGTCAGAAACTCTCAATTTCGGCACATGGAACAAATTGGTGAACAAAAAAAATGCATATTCATGTCTTAAGTTGAGCTATGATTATTTGAAGCACGAGAAAACCAAGTTATGTTTCTTGCTATGCTGTTTATTTCCAGAAGATTACAACATTCCAATTGAGGACTTGACGAGATATGCAGTTGGCTACGGGTTACATCAAGATGTGGAGTCCATTGAAGATGCAAGGGAAAAAGTTCACGTGGAAATAAAAACCCTCAAAGATTGTTGTATGCTGTTAGGCACTGAAACTGAAGAGCATGTGAAAATGCATGACTTGGTTCGTGATGTTGCTATTCAGATAGCATCATCTAAAGAATATGGATTCATGGTAAAGGCAGGCATTGGGTTGAAGGAGTGGCCAATGTGCAGTAAAAGCTTTGAAGGTTGCACAGCAATTTCGTTAATGGGCAATAAAGTAGCAGAACTTCCTGAAGGATTGGTATGTCCACAGCTCAAAGTTGTATTATTAGAACTGGATCGTGGCTTGAATGTTCCAGAGAGGTTTTTTGAAGGGATGAAAGAAATTGAAGTTTTGTCTCTAAAGGGAGGGTGTTTGTCATTGCAGTCACTTCAATTCTCAACGAACCTTCAATCGTTGCTGTTGATGGAGTGTAAATGCAAGGACCTCATTTGGTTGAGAGAGCTGCAAAGACTTAAGATTCTTGGTTTTATAGGGTGCGACTCCATTGAAGAATTACCTGGTGAAATGGGGGAGCTCAAGGAGTTGAGGTTGTTGGACGTGACAGGTTGTAGAAATCTAGGAAGGATTCCCGTGAATTTGATTGGAAGTTTGAAGAGGTTAGAAGAACTGCTAATCGGGTGTTACAGCTTTAAGGATTGGGATGTCGTTGGGACAAGCAGGGAGGAGTGAATGCGAGCCTAACAGAACTAAACTCGTTGTCTCATTTAGCTGTATTTATCATTGAGGATACCGAAGGCTGAATGCATTCCCAGAGATTTTGTTTTTCCCAGGTTGCTCAAATATGATATTTGGGTGTTAGGGAATGGGTATTCAGAACTTGATAATGAATACCCAACTGCAAAGACAAGATTATATTTGGGTGAAATCAGCGCCACATCCTTAAATGCGAAGACATTTGAGCAGTTGTTTCCTACTGTGTCTCAAATTAGTTTTCGTAGAGTGGAGGGTTTAGAAAATATAGTATTGTCCTCCGATCAGATGACCACCCATGGCCATGGGTCGCAAGAGGACTTCTTGCAAAGATTAGAACATGTCAAAGTGAATGGATGTGGGGATATTCGCACTCTGTTTCCAGCTAAATGGCGGCAGGCTTTGAAAAATCTAAGGGGTGTGGAAATTAAAGACTGTATATCTTTGGAAGAGGTTTTTGAATTGGGTGAGGCTGATGAAGGAAGCAGTGAGGAGAAGGAGCTGTCGTTGTTGTCATCTTTAACAGAGTTACAACTGTCCTGCTTGCCTGAGCTCAGATGTATATGGAAGGGGCTCACCAGGTATGTCAGCCACCAAAGTCTTGCTCATCTGAATTTGGATTCTCTCGACAAACTGACATTTATCTTCACACCGTCCATCGCTCAAAGTCTACCACAGCTAGAAACACTCAAGATAAGAAGTTGTCGTGGATTGAAGCATCTTATCAGAGAACACGATGATGAAAGTGAAATAATTCCAGAGTCTCTAAGCTTCCCAAAGTTAAAAACTCTCCTTATAGAATATTGTGGTCAACTGGAATACGTCTTCCCTGTCTCTGTGTCTCCGAGTCTTCTGAACCTGGAACAAATGACTGTAGTTACTAGCAATTTAAAGCAAATATTTTACAGTGGAGAGGGAGATGCTCTCACTAGAGATGGCATCATCAACTTCCCTCGGCTAAGAAAATTGTCTCTTTCAAATTGCAGCTTCTTCGGTCCAAAGAATTTTGCTGCCCAGTTGCCTTCTTTGCAAGAGTTAACCATTGATGGCCAAGAAGAATCGGGTAATTTGTTGGCACAGCTGCAAGTAAGTCCTTTATACTTCTCCATGAATTTTTTTTTTATTTTCTAATTTAAATTGTCTGCTTCAATACACTGTTATAATTTCTTCTTTCTTCCTCCAAATGTCTAAAACTAAAGTAATCGATAAGCTCTTATGCACTGAATTTATGTACAAGAAAAAAAATGATCAATAATAAATCATTTTTACTTTATATACAAGAAATATTACTAATATGTAAAATTAAAATTATTTTATCTAATATATATGTTTTTGGTTAATGTCATAATTTGTTTTTTTATAAATCAAATATTAAAAAGACTATTTTTCAGTTAATAAGTGTAATCTTTTCATGATTTCTTTTAATTTAACTAATATAAAATAATGATTTATATTTAGATTATCATAAATATGGAAAATTATGATTTATGACCCATTGCCCTATCTATTTATATCTTTTTAGTTGATTAAGTAGTTTGCTGAAGTATTGGGGATAATTGGTTCACCTATATACCAAAATTATATAATAGTTCCAAAGTGCACAAACGTTACGAGGAATTATATATAACAAATTAGCACCTTTATTTTTATTTTTTTTATGCAGGGCTTAACAAGTTTGGAAGCATTACAGTTGTCCTCCCTGCCTGTGCCTGACATGAGGTGTATATGGAAGGGTCTCGTGTTGAGGCATTTGACTACTTTGGTGGTGAGGAAATGTGAGAGACTGACACATGTATTTACAGGCAACATGATTATTAGTCTGGTTCAACTAAAAGTTCTAGAGATATCAACTTGTGATGAATTGGAGCAAATCATAGCTACGGATATTGATGATGGAAATGATCAAATATTGTCCGGAAGTGATCTCCAATCTTTATGCTTCCCCAGTTTGTGTCGAATGGAGATCAATGAATGCAACAAGTTAACGAGTCTCTTCCCAGTAGCCATGGCTTCAGGTCTCCCGAAGCTTCAAATACTTAGAGTAAGCCAATCCTCTCAACTACTGGGAGTATTTGGGCAGGACGATCATGCTTCACCTGTCAATGTTGAGAAGGAGATGGTGCTCCCTGATCTGCAGGAGCTGTCTCTAGAGCAATTACCAAGGATTGTCTACTTCAGTCTTGGATGTTATGAGTTCTTATTCCCCGGCTGGAGACGTTGAAGGTGCGTCAATGTCCAAAGCTGTCCACAAAATTTGCTACTACAACAAATGGTTCAATGAGTGCTCAGTCAGAGGTGATGCTTATTTGACATGATTTCTTGCCTCTCTTTTAGTGCTTTTGTTTCTTGTTTTCACTCGATAATAAGACTTACAAGTTAGAATGTGTATGCCATGCTTGAATTGGCTTTGCAGGTATCTCAAGTAGCTGAGGGTTCTAGCATTGGTAGAATGTGGACTCGAAATAATGGGTGGGAGGAGGAGGAGGAGGAGGAGGAGGAGGAGGAGGAAGAGGGTGTAATAAGATTAATTGGTTTTCTTCATGATGGTGATAGGTAAGAAGATTAGTTTGGCATTGGGATTTGAAAAACATGCTAATAATTCAATATTTCCCCAACCAAGTAATGTGGCTGCAGTTATTTATGTTTTATCCTTCTCCTTCAACTCTTACTGGTTGAAATAAGTTAACATATGCGATATGCCTGAAATGGTCGTTGTTAATCTTCATGTTTGCATCAGGTTGACTGGTTACCTCTTCATGTGATGATTTCACGGAGAATCATGTCTTTAAGCGGTGGTGCTGCGAGTATTCTTTTAATTCGTGGAAGTAATTTCAACTGTTTCATCGGCAATGATATACAATTTGGCTTTACATTGTAACAGTCATATTTACCATACAACTCCTAAAAGAAGGATATTGAACTTCTAGAAAAATAAGGGCGTATGTTTTGTGTTGTCTACCCATGTCATGTTGTGTCTTCAGTCATTTATTGTGCGAACCTCAAGAAATAAGGGCGTATGTTTGCTTGCCCATTTGTGTTTCTTTTCAAGTTTCTGAACCTTCAAAAACAAGTGAAGGGCATAATGTTACTCATGTGTGCGCTTATTGTTTGATGTGTGGATTTTCGTTCTCTTTTCTGCTCAAACTAATGGCTCTACGACTTGTGTATTTGCCTCGTAAACATGTTTTCTCTGTCATTTTGATGTTTTGTTTCTATTATGATTCTTTATGAGGTTTTGAAATAGGCCTTAGCAATGCTGCTTGAAATCGCGGTGCAAGTTCTTTTAAATTTTGAAAATTTATTTTTTATTAAAAAATATTTTATTTTTATATTTTTAAATTATTTTAATGTGCTAACATTAAAAAATAATTTTTTAAAAAATAAAAAATATATATTTCTAAATAAAAATATACTTTGAATCATAACCGTTATTACAATGTCAAACATACCCTAACTCACATCAAAGTCTTTTGAACTCTTTAATAGTACATGATAGGATAAGAGTTGAATCTACATTATTGAACCTTATTATTTTCAATTAAGTCCGTCTTTTAATAAGATTAGGGTATCAAGTGATATATTCGTATATTTCTTTAAAAAATCAACACTAATTAAAATTTTAAATTTGATATGCATCAAGAGAATGAGTATATTATTTATTTTTTAAAAAGTTATACAACTTTTTTATTTTAGTTCTAGGATATGAATTTTCTAAATTCTATTTCAATTAATTAAAAAAACAATGATACCAAGTTGAAAAAAAAATAAAATGTTATAAAAATAATTGAAATTTTGGATTAAGCATTTATAATGGATATAATATGTATTATTATTCTTATTTAAACCCAATAGGAATAATATAAATAAAAATTATTATAACTACTACACTAACACATGAACAAGATTATAATAACATAATTAAATTATCATAGAATTCATTACGTAAAAATAATAAAACCATCAAAAATTATTTCACTCATGTGAGAAGAGGACATAAAACTAATTTATCTATAATGTATATGCTTTTATTTGTTTTTAATTTTCTTATGTCCTCAATATTTTATACCAAAAATAAAAATACCATGTGATTTCTCAAATATATATCATGAGTTAGATTGTGTTGACTATTATAATGCATGATACTTTTTAAAAGTATTTTTTACTTGAATTAAAATCATATTTTTTTTTCAAATATATGTATTCCTATTCAGATTGTGTAGAGTATTTTTTACATGCACATGAAAGCTCCAAGATATGATTTATATTATTCTCCAACACACCATTTTAAATGAAAGTTCTTTAATGTTGAAACTTGCATATGCCCATAATAACTTATCCTTAATTTTGATAAAATAAAATAAGGCTAGTGAGATTCGAACTCATGACTGCTTATCATTAATGTCAAAGAAGTATGACAACCATCTTACCCAAACTTGCTTTGATACCATGTCGAAGAACCATCTCATCTAAAAGCTTAAGCTGTTAAGTGAGACTCTAAGATATGATTTATATTACTATCTAACATACCCCTTCAAGTAAAAGCTTTTTGGGCTTTAAACTTGCAAATCCTCACATTACCTTATGTTTAATTTTTATCAACTAGAATGAGAGTAGTGAAATTCGAACCTATGACAACTTGATTAACAAGACTTTGATATCATGCCAATGAATCATCTCAATCCAGTAACTAAAGTTATTAGGTAAAGTCCCCAAAATATGGTTTATATTATTTTATAATAGTAATATTTTTTAAAATCTTTATACCATGGCAAGCCAAATTAAATTCTAATTGAATTAAATTTTTTGACTAAGGATAAAATTAAAAGTCTGGGGATCAAAGTGGAAAAGACACCACAAATGGATGATGGTTTCAAAGTTTTTTTTAAAAAATAAAGAGTAAAAAATGAGTTGAAAAATAGGGTCAGTGGCTGGAATCTTCGCAAAGTCCAGCGACGTGTCGTCTAACTTATTATTATTATTTTTTTAAAAAACATTGAAATAGATGACATGTTGTTTGTCTCAATTGCATTTTTAAAAAATAAATCCCCACGTGAGCCCTCCTAAATGGGCCAGATGTTGGCCTGGCTTACTAGGCTCAACAATGTTGGCTTTGTTTTAGTAATTTTGGCTTTAAGAAAAACAATCATGCTTTATATATATATATATATATATATATATATATATTAAATATATTTTTATTTATATTTAAATTAATACTTCTTCTCTTTGATTTTTTCCATTTAGCCTTTTTAATTTTCTTGTTTTTAAGTATTTAATTTTTAAATAGATTTTTCTTACTCATCTATTATGTTTCATATAATTGATCTTTATTTTTTAAGAATAAAAAAATATTTATTTTTGGATAATATTTTTAGTAAGTGCAACCTTGCAAGATATATATTTTTCTTCAATTTGATATAATTAATTTTATGTGTGTCTATTTCTATAACCATTTGATTAAATAAAAAATTAATTTTAATAACTAGAGTCATTAAACACAATCAGGTAAATGAACCATGTTGCGAGATCAAATATCTTAATACAGGTCCGCCCCTTGACTTTTCTAGATATGTATTTAGTTATCGTTAATATTTTTTTTTCATTTGTTGACATAGATGGTTCTTAATTTATTTAATTAGATGCGTGTATAAATTTTTTAATTTACACTTTAATTTTTTTTTATTACTAGGAAAAAACCCATTTAATGGGTTCGCGTCACTTTGTTGACCAGTCATATTTTGGGCCTATTTGGAAACGTAGTTTTTCAAGATATTTTTTTATTTAAAAAATATATTAAAATAATATATTTTTTTTATTTTTAAAAAATTATTTTTGATATAAATATATTAAAACAATCCAAAAAATTAATTTGAAGAAAACAATTTAAATTTTCATTAAAAACAGGTTGAATAGCAAACCAGCTTCTAATATAAAAACAAAAAATGTTCTTTTATTGTTACCATCTTCCTATGATAGAAGTATCTAAAACTCTAAACGGTAATATAGAAAATTCAAGGCTTTAGGGCATCTCTTACATGCCTTAAATTGGTTTTTGTACATGCAGCAGTAATGTTTTCGCTTACCCATGAAGCCATTGGCCTGCTTGCACCCAACAAATGAAATAAAATAAAAAATAAAATTGAAATGAGAATCTCTCTTTAGCCTGCAAATGTTGATGTCATTAGCTTACTTCATAAGTAAACCAAGTTTAAAGCAAGGAATGTCTTTTTTTTTTCCTTTTCTTTATGGGCAAATCATATTCCTTGAGTGGGATATAGGGACAATCATATAGCTCGAGTTTCATCCTTGGAAGTGGCAGAGCGTATTCTTCATTTAATTAATTGTTGTCTTCTTTTCAGGTCCTTTCGTTTTCCCCCCTAATCATCATTTTCTAAAGAAAAAAAAAACTTGAGAGATCATAATTATAGCAACACTACATACATTAAGGATTATATTTGTGGTTGCAATCGATTGATAGAGAGGTTGTGGGTGTCTAAGTGATCGTGAATCTTCCATTCGTTCCTGTCTCTACGTACTACAAACAAGGTGTGTATTTCTACTAATTCTTGTGTTATTTGTTATTGTCTTTATATTATATTATTATGTGTTCATACATGTTTGCAAGTATGATCCATGGAGAAAGAAAGTGAACTATTTGTTCAATTTAATTCCTATTTTCTCCTACCAGACTCACTCAATTTCTGTATGCAATTTTATATCGAATTTTATCTCGTTGTAGGGTTAAATAATTGTAAATACAGATCAAATACCCATTATTAAAAAGATTATGGTGTTTTAATTTATTAGTCAATTAGAAAATAATTAGTTTTAAAAATCTTCTTAATAATACATATATACAATTAAATTAAAACTTTACCTTAAATTTGACACGGATGTAAAAGCTACAAATTTACAAGAGTAGAATTTCTCTGTGTTTGGTGAATTAAAGTAGGGTAATAGTCTAAATAATAGTAATCTTGTCATAACATTCTAATTAACTATAATGTTTGGATTTAATAGTGCATGGCTAGCTTTGAACACCATAATTTGATCTTGACACATCATTTCTTTATTATTATTATTATTATATCACTCATGGTTTTGTCAATTAGAAAGCCCAAAAATCCACGAACTTCATAGCAAGAACAGACCTTCCCATTACTTAATAATTGAGGAAATTAGATTCATTTTAATCAAATCATCTTCAATAGATAGAGCTATTATGCAATTATTTACTAGGCTAAGCGTATTTGTATATTCATAGTTGCTGTTAAACTCTAAATACTATAAATTAATCTTCAATGATTTGTACGATGTTACGAGAAATACCCCCTTTTAGCCAACACTAGATAATTTCTCGTACTACGTTGCGAGTCGAATCAAATGTTTTTTTTTTAAAAAATCAAAGTGTTCTTAACATGTTTTCTAGCAGAAAAAAAAACTATATAGGGGTTGAGCATAGCGATTTAGTCGACTTCACAAATCCAAAGACAACTAAAACAAGTGGTAAGAGTATAGTTTAACTAAAACAAATTAAGATGATATTTTTTAAAAAAAATATTAAGACGAAAACATATTATATTCAAGTCCTCGACCTGAGTTATAAGACCTTAATAACACCATAGAAAAAAAAATATTAAGCCTAATTTCCAGTCAACTCAATATTGCAAGATGAAATTGAAAAAACAATTAATTAAAAAAAAAAGGACATAAAAAACCACCTGAGTCAACTCGAGTCATAAGGCCGGGATAACCTTAAACAAAGCAAAGTGAAACAAGTTATAAAGCCCAATTCTTAATCAACTCAATATTAAAAGGATGGAATTGAAAAAAATAAACATTCAATTGAAAAATGATAAAAAAAACCTTAAGGCAACTACGCGAACTTGCAACCAGAATCATAAGACTGTGATAAACCAATAGAAAACAAATAATATTTTTTTTTATCAAACTTAATTCCTAATCAACTCAATGTTGAAAGAATAAATTGAAAAAAAAATCAATTAAAAATTATCATAGGTTGACTTGGGTCAACCTGTCAAACCCAGGTCTTAAGACCAAGATAAATCAATACAAAGAAAGTCAAACAAAATTATGAAGTCAAAATCCTAATAAACCTAATGTTTAATGATGAATTGTTTTTAAAAAAATTCAATTCAGAATAGGATAAAAAAAACCCAAGTCAACTTGGCTAACGTGTAAAACTCGTTGATTTAGGTCATGAAACCATGATAATCCCATAAAAAAAATGAATATGATTAACCTAGATTAACCTATCAAACCCGGGTAATGAAACTATAATAATTCCACAAAAAAAAAATTGAAACAAATCATGAAGTTTAATACCCATTAAACCCAACATTGAATGATGACATTGAAAAAAAAGAGTTTAAACTTAAAAAAACTTGAGGATTAAATTGAAAAAGACCAAAATATTTTATTATTAATTGCTACAATGAAATGCCAAGACCCTTAGTATATGTTAATTATTGAATTGTATGGTTAGTCCATGAGAAATAAAATTCTTATAAATTCCCTAGTTAATGCAAAATAGAGTGTAGGATTTTTTAACAAATATAAAATATTACTTATATGTTAATCGAGTATAGTTTGAAGTAAAAATTAATCGGAACATTTTAGCCTTATATGTTTAATAAAAAAAAAATGAAAGCAGATCAAATTTGAAATAAAGAATCCCCTTCTAATATGAATATTTTTGTCTTTGGCCTTCGTGGACAAATCGAGTTTGAAGTAAGGAAACTCTTTCATGGATATATATCATAAGGATATTCATACGCAAGTTATTATTAGATGCTAGCTCGAGTTTGATTCCTGCAAGATCCTTGCAAGTGGGAGAGAGGGACCTTAATTCAATTAATTATTTACTCCTTTTGAAGACTTTTCTTTTTATTCTATATATATAAAAAAAAATTACTTTTTTGAGCTACCATAGATATAGTTACATGCATAAGATTATTAGATTAATTACATTTGTGTCATCTATGCAGGTGTTAACTAATCATCTTGAATTTGTCGTTCGTTTATCTCCTTACCATCAAGTAATTTCTTGTACATATTCTTCTTTTATTTGTTTATTAATGTCTTTATATTACACATACTACCTTACTTTATATGTCATGGAATTGCATTTTTCATAGAAATTACCTCTTTAACTCACAAGTCTTTGTGATGCTAATTTAAATTCATCTAGACTATAATGTTTTAATTCTGCTCTTGTATGTATTTATAGGATTGTAGTGATTCATGTTCAAATGGAAAAATATATATGTTAAGCTACATTTCTATTTTAAGAGATTCATATATAGTTTTGACTTTAAAGATATCTTTCAATTTAAACTTTCAATTACGTTACGTTTTCAATACTTGAACTAAATTAGTGATAGCCCAAGTTTTAAACCATGGTTGGTTAATGTTTAACCGAGAGAGATATACATATAAAACTACATTCTTTGAGACATTCACTAAACTGAGAAGTATTATGGTCTTATGCTTCTATCTAATTTTTATGAATATTTACAAAATCTATCCATACTTTTGTTTAAAACGACACCCTTCCATATGTTCATATTGATGAACTTCTAGGTTTCTCATAAAACATGAACACAATAAAAATGGTAATTTCAGAATTTTTTCAAAGTCCCATAAATCTCATTACACAGTTAAAGATCATTTAGCTTTTGAGTGAAGATTAGTTGAAGAATAATTCTTTCTTTTAGGATTTGATAGATTTTTTATAGCTAGATTGTCACAAATCACTAGTTGTTAAATTATCTAATCTTTGATTATAATCCACATGAATTGCAAAATTAAAAATCTTTTAAACTCTTTTAGGATTGAAGGATTGTTAAATCTTGAGGGCTAGCTTTTTTTCTAACTCTTTCATTAACTCTTTAATAAATATCTTTATTAGAGTTATGAGTAACATCATTGTATTCATAGGGAAAACATAACTCTAATTATAATAAAATATCACTTTGCTGCCTAAAAAAAATATCACATGTTTTATTTCAGCACAACTATTATAAATATGTTCGATTAAGTCTCTATTTGATTTTTCTAGGTCTGCAATTGTAATCCTTTAAATAAATTACATTAGTCCCTTAATTTTTAAAAACTTTATTTATAGTCAAGTAAAACTTGATTTTAATTTCTTGTTGTTCCTAACATATTAACCCAATTATAAACTATAATCCTAATTAAAATATGATTAGATATATTAAATAACTTAATTTATCATCAATCTAATAATTGATTAATATATATTTGAAGGTTATGTACAATGTATTACAACCTATCATGATTTTAACATATTAAAAACGCTATTTATAGTTTGAGTTAACCTTTCAACAACTAGTATATCAATATAATTAATATTCTTTCATTTGAGGTAAACAGTCTCCTATTTGTTTATTATGACAATAAATATATAACTTAGATATAAAAATATGTCTCCCCCTATCTTTTGCAATGTATTAGGTGACTCTTCATACTTGAATTCCATGTACTAGATGTAGCCTCTTCATGCGAGGAAGCAAGTGGTTGTGACCTATGTCACACCCCCACAAAAAATCTATAAAGGCACGACATCGGCTGGCGATTTTCGTTGTGTTCTGATGATTTGGTTCTTTGGAGTCGCCACCTAGTATTTGGTCACTAGGAACCCTAACTGGTCTTTCAGAGATTCTAAGGCAAGGGACTGGTTGCGTAAAGGGAAGGTACTAGCACCCCTAATACGCCTTACCTAAGGTAAGCTGCTTGGTGTTTGGTTTGCTCTATAGTCTATGGTGTTGGTGTTTTCTAATCCCGTCAACTCGTAAATCGCAAGGAAAGAGAATAAAAGAACGAAGAAAATTTCACAATTCTTAAAAAAAAACAATTTTATACTTTTCACGACTCGTAAACCGTGGAAAAAAAAATTGAAATGTTCTCGATCGCAACCAAAGAGAATAAAAGAACGAAGAAAATTTCACAATTCTTAAAAAAAAACAATTTATACTTTTCACGACTTTGTAAACCGTGGAAAAAAAAAAATTGAAATGTTCTCGATCGCAACCAAAGCTTCTTTCAAACATGTGCGTTGATTTATTACTCCGATAATATTTTGGATGTTCGTCCTTTTAAGGATTTCTTCATCCAAACATTAGCGGTGAACAATAACCCCCAACTTCTCCTCCCAAAATAAGATTTTTTATAGTTTTTTGGAATATTGGCCAATACCCTTTGGAGTTTTACAAACAGGTTGTAAAATCCACAAATGCAAGAAAATGATTTTGTGTTTAAGAAATCTATGCGAAACACATTTTTAAAACTTCCAATATTTTTTTATATATAAAAAGAACATTCAAAACGTGCTAGTGTATTGGCCGTATGCATGAAAACAAAACATTTTTTTTTGTTATATAAACTCTTTTTTTTTTTACGAAAAACAGGTGTTTTTTAAATACTGAAATTATATCCCCATAGTATAAAAAATTGCAAAATCAATATATACAAGAACAACAATATATTTTTTTACTTTTCAGAATTTTTTTATATTTTTTTTATATATATTTTTTAAAAAAATATATACATACATCCACATGCATAATATAATAATATAACAAATAATATAATATATAATACATTAAATGGGCTGGGCCGGCCCAACTAACTGGGCCGGACTCCAGCCCCAAAAATGTTGGGCCGGACTCGGCCCAACAGCAACCTGCTTTGGTTTGGGCCGGACCGGCCCAGACCCATATCATTGGGCCAGACACTGTCTGGCCCAACAAAAAAAGGAAATGAACGGGGGGGGGAATTATTTTCCCCCCATGCCTCCTGCATGCAGAAACGATTCTGCATGCAGGAGGCCAAACTACGCCGGCCTAACAAAAAAAATGCAGGGGGGTCAGGATGGCGTACCTGGCGCGGCGGAGACGGTGGCTTGCTGGCGGTGCTGCGGTGGAGGCGGTGGCAGTGACCCACTCCTGTCGACTCCTCACGGCGAATTCCAAGTGGTCCGGCGACGTCCTCTCGGTTCGTTTGCTTGGTTTCGGTTTTCTCACTTCCCTCCTGGTTTCAAACCTTCCCTTTGCTTTCGGTTTTCTTGGGTTTTTTGGTAACTCTCTCCTCTGTTATGGTGTTTCTCTCTCTTCCTCTCTCTCTCAACTGTCTCGGTTTTTTTCTTTCTTTTTCGGGTCACTCCATCGGTCCTTCCTCCCTCCTTCTCACTCTGCTTCTTCTCTATTTATAGGCAATATCGGGGCATGCATGGGGGAACAAGGCGTGCTGGTCGGTCGGTCGGCAGGCGCCGCTGCCAACGTGCTTCTCTCGGGTTCGGTAGCGGCGGCGGGTGGTCGGCCAGCGGCTTCGGCTTCGGGGGTCCCAAGGTGTGGGGCGTCGGGCCATGGCACGTGAGGAGAGAGGCGGGGACAAAAACCCTGGTTTTCCTCTCCTCTGCTACGCCTGCGGGGGGAGAAGAAGAAGAGAAACAGTGCCGTTCAAAACGGCACCGTTTGGTCTCTATTCTTTTTTTTTTTTTTTTTTAAATGCATGAAACGGGCGTCGTTTTGGAGAAAACGCGTCGTTTCATTTAAATGTGGCGCCAGAAATGCGCCAACGTTCACATCGGTCCCCCAATTATTTTTGTTCCTTTCAATTGCGTCCCTGCCAATTTCGGTCTTGTCCGCCAAGTTGGCCGCCTTTTCCACTTTGGTCCTTGGCCTCTAAATTATGCAATTTAGCTCTCAATTGATCAATAAACTTCCAATTTCTTCAAACAGCCCCTCAATCAACTCCAAATGTGGTCCCCTGGTTTCGGCATTTTCACAATTAAACCCCTAATTGGCCATTAAACTTTAATATTTATGCAATTAAGCCCCTGATTTGACTTAATAAATTCCTAAAATCATAATTTGGCCCCAGAACTTTAATTTCTTCAATTTAAAGCCCAAATTAACTTAAAAAATCAATTTTTCTTTGCGATCAAAATCCCCTATAAATCCAATAAAAAAATCAATTAAAACCCATAAACATCCAAATTTGGGCTTCTCTCCTCAAAATTCAAAATTTCCTTCTCAATAGGGTTCTCATCCTTCAAGAATATATTGTCCAAAAATCCAATCTTTTGTATCTTTATACTCCTTGACCAATTTTCTGACCATTTTCCGAGCGCTTCTGCCTCTTGTCATTTTTTCTAACCTTCTTTGGCTATTTATTTTATTTTTTTGCGGGGACCCAAAAATGGGTTACAAACAGATGCCCCCTCTTTATAGAGCTACGGAGCGAAGGTTTTGCGCAGTAAGTTTTATAAAGATAGTCCCAACTAAAACTCCCGAAAACTGATCTGGTCGAAGCTTGATCGATCTGAAACTCTTTCTTTACAACAATTCCTCTTCGGCCATCGGAATCCATTTGGCATTTCCTTTAACGAAAATGAAATATGAGGTCCCTTCTGGCGAACCCCTTTTTGAAAAAATATCGAAATGCGAGATCCTTCTGGCGATCTCCTTTAATCAAACTTATAATCCCATCTGGGATTCCTATTAACAAACATGAAGTATGAGGTCCCATCCGGCGACCTCCCAAAATAGTGAAACGCGAAATCCCTTCTGGCGATTTCAAACACCCTGGAATCCCATCTAGCGATTCCTTTTAACCAACATTAAGTGTGAGGTCCCATCTGGCGACCTCCATAATAGTGAAACACGAGATCCCTTCTGGCGATCTCAAACAACCTGGAATCCCATCTGGCGATTCCTTTTAACCAACGTGAAGTGTGAGGTCCCATCTGGCGACCTCCACAATAGTGAAACACGAGATCCCTTCTGGCGATCTCAAACAACCTGGAATCCCATCTGGCGATTCCTTTTAACCAATGTGAAGTGTGAGGTCCCATCTGGCGACCTCCATAATAGTGAAACACGAGATCCCTTCTGGCGATCTCAAACAACCTGGAATCCCATCTGGCGATTCCTTTTAACCAACGTGAAGTGTGAGGTCCCATCTGGCGACCTCCACAATAGTGAAACACGAGATCCCTTCTGGCGATCTCAAGCAACCTGGAATCCCATCTGGTGACTCCTTTTATTCAAAGCTGAAATATGAAGTCCCTTCTGGCGATCTTCATCGAAAAACGAGATCCCTTCTTGCGATCTCTTTTAACCAAACAAACTTGGAATCCCATCTGACGATTCCCTTTTACCAAATTGCTATCGGATGTCGTTCCTTTCCTGCTGGCAGGGTTTGAAAAAATATTATCTTCTCTTCTTGTTGTTCTAGACTCAACTCAATGATCTTGTTTCGTCGTCCACAATCTCGTTGGAATGTACTAATGATCTCCTCCCTGTAACGATAAAAAAACATACGTGCAATGATTTTATGATTAGATGCAATGCATGCATTCGTACCTGGTTTTGAAACATAGGCCCCCCATCCCTCTTTTCTAGTTCACGAGACTCCCTCGTAACATGAGCTTGCTTTGAAGTCGTATGCTGGATTCATCTCTCGTGTTGTCTTTTTATCATATTCTTGGAGAAGTATTTGACTTTTCCTCAAGTAATCCCTTTTCTCAAAATGTAAGACTTGTTTCTTGCCTTTATGTCATGCTTTTGTCAAAATGCTTTAGCTTGTTTTCAAATCTATAGGCTTCCGTAAAACTTTTCATAAAACATCTTGTATTGCCCCCAGTGTAGAGGTGTGATCCTAGTTTGGGCTTTTATTATAGAGAAGCAAATTCGTTCAGTCGATGCTAAACTTTTTTAAACGAGTGAGGAGATGCAATTTGGGATTAATGCAAAAATATTGTTGTGAGATCAATGCACAAAAGGAAAGAAATCAATGGCCAAACTTTGCTTTATTGATTTAAGGAACTTACATCAAGCGTAATATCTTTTTACAGAGTCAGAAATTCACAGGCCGAGTTAGGTCTTCTCCATCCATTCTAGCTAACTTCAACGCTCCTCCTGAGAATGCCTTTGTTACTAAAATAAGACCCTCATAATTTGGTGCCCATTTGCTTTGATCATCTCCTGGTAATGACAATATTTTCTTCAATACTAGATCCCCTTCTTGAAACAAACGCGGTCTAACCTTCTTATCATACGCTTAGCCATTTGTTTCTGATAAAGTTGGTGATGACATATTGCGGCCATCCTCTTCTCACTGATCAAGTTCAATTGCTCGTATCTCACTCTGGCCCACTCGGCCTCTTCTATCTCAGAATCCATTAACACTCTTAACGATGGGATTTCCACTTCCAAAGGCATCACTGCTTCCATACCGTACACCAAAGAATATGGGGTAGTCCCTGTTGAGGTTCGAACTGCGGTGCAATATGCATGAAGGGAAAATGGTAACATCTCATGCCAATCCTTATAGGTGACTACCATCTTCTGAATAATCTTTTTGACATTCTTGTTAGCAGCTTCTACCGCCCCGTTCATTTTCGGTCTATATGGCGAAGAATTGGAATGCTTGATTTTCCATTTCGTGCAGAGCTCTATTATCATCTTGTCGTTGAAGTTCTGGGCATTATCAGTTATAATCTTCTCTGGTGGACCATACCGACATATTCAATCTCTCTCGATAAATTTCTTCACCACTTTTTGCGTCACATGAGCAAATGACCCAGCTTCGACCCATTTTTGTGAAGTAGTCAATAGCCACGAGGAATAAATCTATGACCATTGCTCGCTTTTGGGTTTACAGGTCCAATCACATCAATTCCCCACATCGCGAAGGGCCATGGCGATGTTAAGTTAAACAATGGCTGGTGGGCATATTGACCTTGTCACTATAAATTTGACATTTGTGACATTTCTAACATAGTTGATACAGTCTTTTTCTAGTGTCATACCCAAAAATAACCAGCCCTTTGGATTTTCCTTGCCATCATATGCCCGCTAGCATGGTGAGCAAATCCCTTCATGGACCTCTCTTAATGCCCTTCTAGCATCTGCCCTCTCCAAACATCTTAACAGGGTTCCATCAAATCACCTTTTATATAAATCTCTCCATCTAAATAGAAATCTATGGCTAACCTTCTCAAAGTTTTCTTATCCGTCTTAGAAGCTCCCTCCGGATATTCTGCTTCTGCACCAGATTCTTGATATCGTAATACAAGGTTGTCCGTCTATCTCTCCTCAATTAAACAACTGAGCTGGATCATTTCTAATATCAATGTGTTACCGGCTGTACCTTGCACTTGAGATCAATGGTAGTCATAGCAGTTAGTGTGGCCAAAGCATCCGCAAAATGATTCCCCTCCCTTCCACATGGTGAATCTAATTTCTTCAAGAATTCCTTTGCTAGCATGGATAGGTTTCACACTTAGGTACGGCCTCAACTTTTTCTTCTTTGGTTTGCCTCCCCTTTCACCTGGCAGATGATCACATTGAATCCCATATACATCTCATCTTCTTTATTTTCAGCTCCAATGCGGCTTCTAAACCGAGGATACAAGCTTCATACTCAGCTGTATTGTTGGTGCACTCGAAGTGTAGTTGACCGCAAACTGAGGTATTGCTTCTTATTAGGAGAGATTATACCTGACCCTGCCCCGTTCCATATACATTTACTACGCCATCAAAAAACATGTGTCCACCACATCTGTCTTCTCTTCCTCCTTTTCTATTGACAAATATATCTTCATCAGTGGGAAATCAAAATCCAAAGGGTTCGTAATCTTCAACAGCATTATCAGCCAGATGGTCTGCGATGCACTCCTTTTACGGCTTTCCTTGTCATATACACTATGTCATATTCTGCTAATAAAACTTGCCACCTTGCAATTCTACT